>NC_139353.1:44849105-45041605 GCF_055883805.1 Amblyomma maculatum | reverse complement strand
TATTAAATTCACGAGAATATTTGCAGCATTGTTTGTCATCTGAAGGATAGTATACTTATTCTTGCGGCTTGTATTTTGCATTCCTTAAATTATAGATATAGCCACTGTGTTAACGTTTCTTATTGCGCATAATTCTGGTTTGCGATGGATTACTTGGAAATTGTGACGACGGAAAGAAGTGTTACCATGTTAAATGGCCCTAAACGATTCTGATATCTATAATTCAGCAACTTAACAGTCGTTACAACCACTACTAAAGTGTTTTTCGTTTGCGTGGAACGGTTACGGTACGATATTCTAAAAGACTATTTGGGGATAAGTTGCTTGCGGTACGCTAACATGATTTCTCTTATTTCATGCTATCACAATAATTTCATACTAAAGCTCTCTATTATGCAGCCGCAAAAGCCGGACGTCCAAAATCGGTGAGTCTTCGAGCTCACGCCCGGGTCGAAGAAAACAGATATAGCAAAGAAGTGGACGCAGTTATATAAGACGATGGTGTCACGAGTTTCACCTTTCACAGCTGGACATCGTGCCGGCGCGCGCGCAGGCGCGCTTTGTGTTCTGCACGTGCGCATTGAGTGTCTGCATAGCTTTCTAAAAAAAAAAAAAAAAGAAAAAGCAAGAAGTTTCGGAGGAACAAGCCGTGGGCCGGTAGGAGTGTTCGGCTGGGCGCCGTAAATTGCAACCCCCCTCCGCCGCCGGCATGCCTATAGCTACAACTCGTAACATAGACGAGACCAGGGATGCAGCGGCCGCGCTGCCGAAGGAAGAGATACGGCTCGAGCAGATTTCCCTTTCGCAAGCGTAGCAACTGCATGCATATACCTTTAGTCCATGGCCGCAGATCTTCAAGGGCGCCGCAGGATACAGGTCCGTGTGGCGATGCACCGGGGCTGCGAGAGTTCCTGAGCATGTAGGAGCACGGACAATTTTTTTTTGCCCCTGCTTGTCGGCTTCTCTCATTTTAGTCAATGATCTCCAGCATGATGATCCGGCCGTAACTTGAAACAGGACAAAGAGACAGCTCGAAAATATGCATGGACGTGTCAGTTCTCAAGCTGTATACATGTCATTACCAGTCTTTTTTGCATGCATCAGCTGCTAGTACGCAAATGTGCCATTTGAATTAAGTATTTTAATTTAGTTCCCGGTCACATTAAGAAGAATCGAGTTTTTAAATTTCACACCGTTAATGAAGTCAAAAAGGTAAAAATTATTTCGCTTAAATTTTTTTTCTTCATACATACAGTTCTGTGTTTAGGAAACTGGACAAACCTTTAACAACGGGTTATTATTTTTTTTTCGCTGCAGCATTGTGCGGCGCTCATGAATATGTGTGGATATTTTATCCAGAGTTGAGTTGTATTCCACATATATTGACACTGCCTCCTCTTCTTTGTAACTAAGCCCCCCCCCCCCCCCCTCTCTCTCTCTCTCTCTCTCTCTCTCTCTCTCTGACGCAACGTTCCGGAACAGACCTCATCCTATAATCACGACGGATCGAGGCTACACGTCTGGAGTGCTATTATCGTATAATCTTTGATCCGTTCAATAATCTGCTGCCTTCTTTTGAACTGGGCTTCAGCAGCTGTCTGCTCTTTTCACGAAATATGTCTTTAACTATTTACCAGAACTGAACTGTGTTCCTGGCCTTTGTTTTCCGTTTGGGTGATGGGTCGCCCTATAAAAGATGATGGCCTCGACAGGAGAACCCAACCGTGAAATTTTATGACAGCAATAGGCACCCGAAAGAATCAAGGCAAAAGGGGAAAGACTATATGAATCAAACATAGCATTTTTGCAGCGTTGCCGCAAGAAGACAAAACAAGAAATAATGACAGCAATCATGCGCTGTGATACGCAAATCTGCCTGAGCTAATTAACTATATTTACGTTTAATTTTGAATTTAGACGATCGCCTTCCATAGCGGCTTTGAATTCGATTTCCCCTTCGCTTTCCCGTTCCGTTTCTTCTTGAACTTTGGTTACTGAAGGGCAGAGTTTTGCGAAGTGTAGATAATTGCTGATGGCAGGCTGGTTATAGAGGCCTTAAGGGTGAAGGCTTGAAATTTGCCGTCACTTTTTGTTCATGGTTGAGTGAGTAAAGGTTGTTGAAAGCTACTAGCAGGACTCGCCTATTGAGGAATCTGCCGGCAATGTTTCTTGCAGTTCTTCGTGGGTTTTTGTCAGGTGGAGGTGAAGGCTTTCTGGTGTGAAGGCTTTCTGGAAGATGGAAACGGGGAGGGCGGTGGTGGTCTCAGGCTAGTTGGTGGCTGATGAATTTCGACCGATGGGTGCCGAAGGTGCACCGGCCCGCCGGAGGATGTTTACAATGTGGCTTCACACACACGCACAAAGGCCCCGGATTTTGAGGGGAAAGATATACACAGTAAAAGGAACGATTCGTTCATTCTTCAACCTACCTGCATGTGTACTGAGCCTCCACCAAATGTCAAGCCGCGACGTCTTACTACGTCCTAAAAAGCTAATCTATTACATCACGAATATATATATATATATATATATATATATATATATATATATATATATATATATATATATATATATATATATGACAGTATACGCGTAAGCGCGGATACGCATATAGAACGTATTGATGCGTACATGTTTCACACTCTCATTTCAAGCTCGCATGAGCGAGCGTATTGAAAGCACAACGCTGACGGAGCTGGGCGAATATAAGGGGGTGTCAGGGGCTAGGGAAAAAAAAAAAAGAAACAAATCTCGTTCGAACCTGTCCCCCGGCTGTCCCCAGGAAGCGAAACTGTATTGCGAGGATTCGCGATCGGGGCCCGCGAGGTGCCTACCCAAAGCGCGGGCGGGAAGACACGCGTGCTAAGCAAGCTTCGAAGACAAATCGCACCTAATATGTCTCCGTCCGGCGTAAGAAATGAACCCCTTTCTTCTCAATCGCTTTTCATGGGCTTCCCTAAAGGGGCATGGAAGTCTCCCCAGGGCACCCTTTTATTTGATCTTCCCCAGCCCTCTTTCCTTTTCTCTCGACTGAAAGGTACGCACACGCATCGCTTATGGCCACACATCTGTCGAATTTAAGAGAAATGCTTCACAGCGTTACGTGAGCGGACGTGTATTCGTGTGCCCTTTCTCTGTACATTTAGAGTGTACTTGCGCAGCTTACAACTAGTATACACGTGTACGGATATCTGGCCTTCGAGGCACTATCGAAGGAGCCCAGGCAGAAGCTCAGCTGTCGGCTCACGTGTACATTTACTCCCAAGCCTGCATGCTGGGTCGAATAAAATAAATACAGAGAAGTCCAGCATCTTTAAACATGCTCACACCGTCTTGTCAAGTGTAAGGCGAACTTTGGTTCATTTAGCTCTGAGGTGTCACAAACATGCATCATTGAACTCATAGTGAAAAGTTTACGGGGTTTTTTTTCTTAGCTTGACACATATATATGAATGTAATCAAAACTTATTACTGCTCTATCATCATCTCATTTCACGTCAAGGGCCGAACACAGGGATGTTCCACAGCTGGAGTATAGGGGAAATCATTGCGTATCAGTTAACAAAAGTTGTGTTTAAATGAGAATTTGGAACACAAGAACAATCCCTTGGGGACCCAAATTACTCCCTTGAAACACACACACGCACGCAAGAATACAAAAGGAAATCGCATCGGTACTTCGCTTTTTCGTTAAAAAAATTACGGCCGTCCAGTTCCATAAACTTTTCAAAACCAGAATCAGCATGCATGTCCCATGTTAGAGAGCACAGGACGGCGACAGAAAAGAAAATAAGTGAAGAAAAACTTTACTAAACGAAACCTCTGAAAAGATGAGGGAGTGTGCAAGGTATACGGCACGATCGAAGGGCTCCTTTTGGAAGAGCACGCCTTTTCTGGAGAAATGCAGTATGAAAAACAGGCAAGAAAGACAGGCCGACCGACCGAGTGAAGGGAGCGGTACCAAAAGGCCGCCATGCGGCATAGAAAAACTCCCAAGTAATCATACAGAATGGAGAAATTGGGCGACACGGGCGGGGATCGAACTCGGTCCCCGTTCCTTTACACCTGACGGAGGCCGAACATATTGTTGTATACGCTCACGTTGGAAAAGATGAAGAAATGATTCGATAGCTCCGTGCATTGTCGCCTCCGCAGTGCTGATCGGCACAGTTCTGTACGCGCGTGTACAGACAGCCGTCACGTTATATTCGGCGCAGGAACACGTGTCATGCGACGGGAAATTCACGCCAAGCGGAGACACGAGCGCGTCTTTACGCACTACGCGTGCATCGGGGAAAGGTGGTATAGGAATGGGGGAGTGTCGCTGCCCGCAAGATTGACTGAGTAAGTCGGGACGTGTGGGAAAAGGGGAGAGAGAAAATGAGCCCGTCCTGGAGAATTAATGTGGAATCCGTCAACGTCGAGCAAGTCCACGGTCCCACTCTGTACCTGGGGTTCACGGAGTCGGTTACGAAGCATCGACATCGCTCAGCCTGTATAAATGATAGAACATGTCGCGCGCATGGTGCGCGCGCACACAATAGAGGGCGCGCAAAGCGTATCTTGCCCATCCATTCATCTCAAGGTACGGCGGCTATGACCCTGGGATCGAAGAACATGGATACGTTTCGTTTACCAGACACGCTATTCAGCAAGCCGGTCACGAACAGAGAAAGTCTAGGCAGATATAGCCGGTTCCCCCTTTTCCAATTTGGTTGCCTCCCACGCGTGCAAGCTGTCCGTCCTGTATAAATATTTTTTTGAGCGGAATTCCTCTTTGCTTTCTGTGGGTCGCAACAGATTTCTGGCCTTTAATTATATTTTTAATAAATTACATTTCCGTGAATAGCATATTGTATTTCTACGAGCTGCTTAATTACAGAGACAACGACTGTAGATTGAAGGTTTTGTACAATAGGTAGTTTGATTTGTACAGCACCGAGGTAAAAACAAGCCGACACCAACGTCTGAGCTCATGCGCCGTCCTCTCACAAACATATATATGGTTGTGAGAAACTGTATTGTGAGGGATGAATGTAGAACCAAACAAATCATGGTTGGATTGTCTACAAAAAAAAAAAGGAAAGAAAGAAAGAAAGAAAGAAAGAAAGAAAGAAAGAAAGAAAGAAAGAAAGAAAGAAAGAAAGAAAGAAAGAAAGAAAGAAAGAAAGAAAGAAAGAAAGAAAGAAAGAAAGAAAGAAAGAAAGAAAGAAAGAAAGAAAGAAAGAAAGAAAGAAAGAAAGAAAGAAAGAAAGAAAGAAAGTAAATTGGATCAGGCGGTTTCTTCCACCCGGAATCGGTGAAGCTGTTGCGTGATTTACTTTCGTGCACACATCAAAATCGGCCGAATTTGTAATTATATATAACTGCAAATGAGTTTCTTCGTGGCGACTCAGTTTCATGGGGTGCACGCCACTGCGCAACGGTGTTAGGCTGCTACATTATACATCAATTGATCAGTCAGTATTGCCATCATCGGCCTCTCCAAATATCCCGTTCACCCTATTCTAGAAAACTTTTCTTCTCTCCACCTGATCTTATTTCTGACCCAGAAACAGGAAACAGGTGTACACAGTCAAAGTTGTTCGTTATTTGTAAAGAAGGACGCTATAGAAGAAATAATGTTACCAGCAACAACGATATAACCTATATTTGTTGTCGAAACCGTCCCGTTTTCACCATCTTCGAAGGAAATTTACAGTAAAATAGACTTAATTGCGCCCAGGCCCGCACGTTCCCTAACTCATAGACGCGTCCATTCAATCCCGGTAGACATTCACATGGGGTTGTGCAGTCTCCATATTAAAGCAATCACGAACCGTCAAAAGATTACCACGTAGCATGAGGATTACATCATATGCGTCACGTGTGCGAAACTGGAATGGTCGTCACCTTCGTTGTCTTCGAAAGTTTACAAAGAGATACCTTTGAAATTACTTTGTTTTGCATCGAGTTATGTATCATGTATTTTTAGATTGCACGGATTTGTAATTGATTTGTTGCAAATTCTGTTAAGGTTAGAAACTGCCACATATATTGAAATAATCTGTTGACGAAATTTATTTTGTTTCTCGCGATATTCTCAAATAATTATGCTGTCCGTCGCTGTTGCTTTTGTTGTAAGGATGTGAGAGGCTTGTCAAGGTGATTAAATGCAGCTTCGCTTTCATCCCTCATGTCTTGCTGAGTGCATGAAATAAATGAAATCACATGAAAATTGTACATTTATTTTCATCTGTAAATATGCCACCGGCGTGTCAATGCTCGTCAAACCTTCATAAACATTTACAAGCGACTTCTCATGAAGCCTAAAAAAGCGGCGTACCAAATGTAGTTTAACTACGCTGAAGCCAACTTTTTAAAATCAAAACGAGGTAAAGAAATTAAATCATGGCATCATCTCCCGGAAAGTGGAAGGGAAATAGGGAACAAGCACTGTAAAGAAGAAAAGCACCTGTCTACGCGCCCCTTGTGGGGAAGTGCCCGATACAATAGAACATAGCGTATACATCCCAGCCTGAACTGCAGGTCGAGATACATCGACCGCTCGTGAGCACTGGGCCCACATGGAGGATTTTCCCAGCGAAAGAAAGCAGGGAATTGAAACTATCATGAGAGCAAAAGACGGTCAGAGAACAAGAGGAAGAAAGATATGGAGTTCAGCTCGCAAAAACGAGATGACACAGACACGTATAATCCACGCGGAGGCGAATTACGACGATCGCAAGGACGATAGCGAGATAAAAAGGTTGGAGAGAGAAGCTGATGTTTGTACGCTGGACTGCGTTCACTCGCAATATTACCACTCATTTGTTTGCTAGAGGAGGCGGGTCGGAAAGGCCAAGGGGAAATGGGGAAGAGAGGGGAAAGCAGGAAGCTTTTCCTTTTATATTTATTTTAACCGTTTTTTAAATCATGACCAATAAGCTGGGTGAGTGTCTTCTTTGAAGAAGCGTTTCATTAATTTTAGTACATGCTCATTTATTATTTGTATATAAGCATATATCTAACGGCAGTGGACGCCAGGTGTTATGACAAGCAACAACCAAAAAAATGCAAATTTTACTAAAACGAGAGAACGGTGCAAAGTAAACAACCTTCAAAAAAAACTCAATAGCTTTTTGAAAGTAAACTCAAAACAAAGGATATATAAATCAGTGCAAACGAACCGGCGCAATGTTGGTGTTCAAAGAAAAATAATAGTAACACTCCTCATGAAAACTTTTTAGCTATTTTAATTGTTTTAGTTATTTTACTAGTTCCCATAACATCGAAAGCAGCATGTGTGCGATCGGTCCTGATATGCACTTCCCATGTGTGACGTAACAAATTCGAGAGAAGAAGGCGTGCAAAGGGGAGATATAGGAATGGGAGTGGGGTTCAGCAAAGTGACATAGGAGGAGCTACGACTGCGCGTAAGATGCAAACGAACATGTGCTTTCTGAAAACGCATAAATGCAATTGCCCTCGGTTAGGGATCTGTTTGCGGGGCGCTTGCACGCATACACATATCAACTAGATGGATAGGGAGCAAAAAGGCTGAGGGAAAAGCACAGTGCGAGCGTGCGCATGCTCCCCGGCTCGAAGGGAACTAAACCAAACAGCTGGCGGCAGTGCATATAGTATATACCGCGAGCAGTTTGTTCTCCAAGCTATAGCAAGCACAGCGCCTGCTCGCTTGCACAGCTAGGAGGAGGTAAAATATTTATCCAGAGATATCGGGAGGAGGCGGCGACGGCCGGGTAAATATTGTGTCAAACCGTCGTCGCCGTCTTCTTCGCGAAAGGCTCTGTTTTCAATCCCAGCGCGTGCGCGCATCGGGCTTTTACTGCGCGCACCAACCGTATGTGTAGCACACACACGAAGCGGTCGCTCGTTCGCACACTGCGTGAGCGTATACTCTCCCCCACCTACTCCGCGGGCCGGCTCGCTCTGTGCATATATGTGCAGTGCGCGGGTTTGGGTGCTCCCCGTTGATACGGTTTGTGTGTGTGTTCCGAGTGTAAGAGGGGTTAGGAACGCGTGCTCTTGGACACGGGGAGAAGAGATGCGGCACAGAGCGCGAAGAGGCAGGAGCTCGCTCGTGTTCGCAGTGCGTCGTTGTCGTCGTCAGAGCAGTGTGCGTGCGTGTGCGTGCGTGTGCGTGCGTGTGCGTGCGTGTGCGTGCGTGTGTGTGCGTCTAGCCCGCTCGCTGAGCGCTGGAGTATAAAAGGCGATGCCGACTAGGGTGCGCACTCTTCTTCAGAAGCCAGTCCCCGAGGTCTGTTCGTCCGGCACTGACACTGTGCGAAGAGCGGCAGCATCTAGGAAGCACTGCTGGTTCTCTGGGATTACTTGGAGGTTGTGTGTGTGTGGTGAGTGTGTGGGCGGCACCGTTGGATCAAACTGTTCGATGGGAAGTTGCTTTGCCTTTATCAAGTTCGCGGAATTTTCCCACGCTAGGGGATAGTGAACAGTAGTCAACGAAACAAGGGTGTCCTGCCAAGCCAAGAATTAAGCGTCCCTTAACAAGACATGAAGTGATTCTGAACCCTGCGATGATGTCATGCCGGTGGGTCAGCAATGGCACTCTTACATCTGATGCATGGTTCGCGCCGGTCAGTGTTAGTACCCGGTACAAACAAGCTCCAGGAATTTTGAGTGTTCTGCATCTCGGCGAGAAAATACCGAGTAAATAAGGACCAAGAAGGCGACACATATACACGTCGAAGTCACGTCGGCACCCCAGTGTTCTCAAGCACTGCTCTTAGGCGATCGTATTCGTTAAAGACGCGCACAAGAACTCCTTTGCGGGGGCGCTCCCAGTTGTTGATGAACGCGGCCAGTGCTTGCTGCTCGCTACGAATTCAACCTTGAAACACGCGGCTACCTGGATAAAAGAGGCAGCGCGGAATTTAAAGTGCGACAAAGGAAGAAGTTTGACGCTATTCTTGCCAAAGGATGGATACACGTCGAAGCGAAGTATCGAGCCATTGTTTGCTCCATGGTGTGTGTGTGTTTTTGTGTGGAAGGAAAACATGTAATAGGCAACTGGAAAGATGTGCTAGCAGTGCGTGCTATATCGAGCATGCCTACATGCTTTTCCCTGGCGTGTAAGGAGAGCTATGCGGTCAAGTTTGGACTGGGTTCTCCATTTCTCGCACTGAAGGTCCCAATGGTCTAATTTACCTGATTTTTCAGTAGCGCCTCATTCACGCGCACTGCGGAAGCTTGCAAGTGTACGAGTCTCACGCTGTTCTCGTTAGGCATGCAGCACTCATGTCTTGCAGTGTCATACAGATGCAAGTGTCATCACATCAGTGCATCTAAAGTTGTCCTGACATACCCCACAACAGGGTTGAAGTGCGTCACAACCTGCACCTCGCGTGCACGCGTATAATTGTGGTGCAGTATCGAGCAAAGTGCGCATATCCGCAAGCCATTAACGCCGTCCTCTGTCATACTCTTGAAGACGGAGCTCAAGTTCCGCTTTTTTTTCTTTCTTGTTAATGCATTGTGGCCATCGAATTCGCGCCTTTTCTTTTTGTTTACACTCCGCTTGTTGCTGATGCACTTGATGCATCCTTTGTCTCTTCGGGCACAAATCATGAAATTTGCCTGCAGTGCCGCATTCACATTATGTATTATACTGCTCCGCAACACACTCCTAGAATGTTTCAGTGACGCCTGTCTCCTGAGCAAAAAGAACGTGCACCGAAACGCAGGTATTCATTCAAGTTCCGCCAAGATAGGCGTCTCATATTGTGCGGCTGCAGTATATACTTCTTCGGGGCCCTTCTTTATTATTTCGAATAAAAACAAATATATTTACGGCGGATCTTGGCTGCCAAAACTGCCGCGATCTATATTTGGCTGTTAAGTGTGGTAGAGTTAACCTAGCGGCAGCGCTCACTGCTCAGTTCTTACGTCGAAATTATATAATTCGGTAGCTATGCACCCGAGACATCCTGGAGACATTTACATATAGATATGCCCATAATCTTGAAATACCGAAAAAAAAAATCACAAGTGTTACTCGTGGCCTGGTCAGTTCTTATAAAAACTGTACCTGGCATAATGCCAACATCACTGTTTTGAGAAATGTTTAAATACTGCGTTCGCAGCTGTCACAAAAAGCAACAAATTGGGCGTACCTGCTGCGAGGACCCTAAATCAATCCCCTTCAAAACTGTGAGTTTGCCATTTAGACAGTTGCTTACACATCGTCTCAAAGGTACAGTAAAGAACAAGAAACATCAGCTAACAAACAGACGAATGACAAGTTCTTTTAGTTTCTTGAGTTGACAGCTCCTGCCGACTGGGCCACGTCACGTGGTCTTGGGACGTCGCACAACCCGCCTATAATATACCAACCAGTGCACGAGAAGAATGTCATCCTAGCTATCTTCCGCTAGAGGCAAGTTTGGGATTTTTAGCTCACAAAGCCTATATATACACCGACATCGCCAACGCTGAAGGTCTGCCCCCATTAAGTGCTGCCACATTAAGGCATTCATGATCACTGGACATTTTTATACCAGCGCACTTTTGTACCAGCTCATGCCAAGCATGCCTTTAGAAATATTATTTGATCATATGCATGTGCACCATGACGTATACGTGGTTGATGGCAGTACATTCAAGCTGTTCACCATTCAGCTGCCGGTCACCTGCGCCATATGTTTGGCTTATACCTAACATTTGTGCGAGAGTAACACTACCCCAATGTCCGATGCTAACAATGTCCTATAGCAGCAAGTTTGTTTCTCAAAAGTGCACCCGACAAACCCACGTTTGATAGTCGCCATCCGCGTCCGCGAACTTCAACGTCCGCGTTGAAGGTTAAGCTATCCTGACAACATGACGTTCCAAAAATGCGTGTGTGCACGCGCTTGCTAACGGAACAAACATGACACAAATTACTCTTTCCGTTCCAATCACCGTTCACTGTGTCCGTTGAGCCCCTCACTGAACAGATGAGCCGGATACAAATGCTACACTACGCGTAATCTACGTGCACGCGCTGATCGCGTCCTCCCTCCTTCGCCTCGTTTCTCCACATCCGTTCAGCGCACATTTACCGCTCCCGTATAGAGCCGAGCGATATGCACACACATGCTGCAGATTAAGACGGAAAGGCTTTCCCGGTGGAACACAGAGCAACCTCAGTGAATGTCACCTTGGCGTCCTTATAGCCAAATTTAAGGGGAGGAATACGCGTCTGACGTCACCACAAAAAATCAAACGAGGACGCACCTCCACCCATGCCTGGGCGCAAATTAAGTTGTTGCCCTTTCACACTTAAGAAGGATGCGCGCACACAAGATGGCGGACGTTGGTGGTTTTCCGGTGGTGATGGAGGCAGTTCATCGCGGCAGCGCGAACGGAGGCTCGACAGTTCCTACGAGTCCTTAAAGATTAGCGAGAGTCCCGAAGAAAAAGCGGATCCTGCTATATACAGCCTATATAGCATACATCCACGATCCATGTATACAGCATTCGGCCGGATATATTTAAGGGCGCGATATGTGCCGGCGTGGAAAAGCGCTTCCTTCCTGAAATCGTCCATCAAACTCACGCGAGTGTATACGACGCCGCGGTACCACTCCCCAGCGCGGGAGGGGAATTCCTTTTCGACTCGGGTGGGGAGAGGCTGACCGCATCCGATCAGGAAGCGCGACGTCACATCCGGCGCGCGAGCCGCACGCGTGCGGTTGCCGAAGGAGGGCGCGACGACGTCACGGCCGAGATTCGAAATTTCCCTGTCTCTCTCAAGTTAAGACGCTTGCAGCCATCCAGGATGCAGCGACTTGATAAGTTATTGCTCGACTCTGTCAGTGTATAAGTACACATGTGAGTGCGTTAGTGACGTTTTACTTCGGACGTGCTGCATTATATACGCACGTAATGACGAATGCAGCTAGGCGGCCAAGCCGCAATGGGGCGTTTTCATGCGTCCAGTGCCGAAATGTTGAGTCAA
This sequence comes from Amblyomma maculatum, assembly GCF_055883805.1. NCBI lineage: Eukaryota > Metazoa > Arthropoda > Arachnida > Ixodida > Ixodidae > Amblyomma > Amblyomma maculatum. The sequence goes on along the minus strand of NC_139353.1, from coordinate 45,029,646 downwards.
TTACTGTGCAAAAAGTTAACTGCTGAAATAAATTATCTTCTTCTTGTTTTTCTTTTTTTAGCAAAGCGGTCAGTGATTGCAAGCGTTCCGATGCAATTATTTTTGCTGCTATATCAGTAAATAGAATGAAAGTTACTGAAGTCTTCTTTTAGCTGCATATCGGTATTCCAATGTCATGGATCATTCGGTGATTTCCGTTCAAGCGTTCCAGGAGTGCCGAAGTTGAAATATTCTATAATCACCATGCACGGCACGTCGCAGAAATGATGTCCGCATGCATGAGGGTTCTAGGGAGTCTTCCCTTTTCTTGACTGTATCATTTGCAATTAGGTCACACTTGTATGCATTGCTCCATGGCACCGGGAAACCCCTAAGAAAAACCCTTCTTCGTCCTTGTTGAAAGCGAGAACTGACAATGAATGAGTAGTATTTAATAATAAATAGAGCTGGCGCGAAGATCTATTCAAGGCAGAGGGGTAGTAGAGTCAGGGAAGTGACAACGACACTGTTGGAGAAGGTCCCCTTTCCAGCCATCCAAAAATTTTCTAAGTCCATCTTCTTTGGAGCAAAGTTAGTATCGAATAATATAGGATTGCCAGAAACTTCGTACGAATTGTCTTCATATTTAACTCCTCATATTTCTTGCATTAGAAAAAGGGCCTCCTAATAGAGGATATGCAAAACTTTTTGGTGGTCTAACAAGACCACGACCGCAGCTCCCGTCGCCATCTTGTCTCGTTCGAGAGGTCACGCCGTCGGCATGTCGTCAGTTGTGCGTGCTTTCTTGATACGGTGGAAACTGTCGCGAATATCTTGATAAGAATTTGCGGAGTAACGCTTCTTTACTGCTTATCTTTCACTGGTTGTCGGCATTTTTTCGTCTTTGATGAGCGCCAGCACGCTTTCTACCGCGTCTCCTGTTTCACTTGAAATTTCGTTTTTGAAAATGGCAGCAACTGACACAGTGTGTGCGTAAAAAAATAAAATCTAACTCTGTCCCGTTGTCGTTATAATGCGCGCATTTAGACATTGACTCAGTGTCCGCGCGTTATCATCACTGTTTATTTCCAAGCGGACCAACATTCTCGTAAGGTAGTGAGCGTTTTTTATTTTGTTTTTTAACGCTGAGTACACCCGTGTTGCCCGGAGAAACTTTTGTGGCCCTGCATATACTTTCGTGTGCGGGACCGTTCGTGAGCCTCGGTGATCTGCGTAGCGCTAATATCCCTTAAAGTACGACGTGCGATGCACATCGGCTTTTCAGCGTCACGGTTACAGAGATCGGCGAGTTTTTTGTTTCTGCTAGCTTGATCTTATAGGCTAACGTTACAGTTGTTTCTTTGAATTAATTCCTAGTTGTAATATTATAGCGACCTTCCCTACCACCATGAAAAGCACGCTGAACAACTTGGCACGCGGCAGTTGCAGTTTGGGCTAAACCGTGTGTTCAGGTATAAATGTATAGGAATGTATTAAATGTATAGGAAGCCACCAAATCACGGTGATTTGGTGGCTTCCTATACATTTAATTTGTTGACTACCAGGACGTATACAAAGCGGGAATGGCTTTGTTGCGGAGCAAGTCGTCACCGCTTACTGCAACAATAATAAAATTGGACGGCTTGAAGCGTTTTCAGCATACTGCTACACAATTTGAAACTTGTTTCTTGAGTCCGGCACGCTGAAATAGCTCATTAACCTTTTTTTTTTAACACACGTAAACCGAGTAAATAGCGATTGCAGAAACCCTGAAAAAAAAAAATGAAACACCGCACATTAGTATCTTTGATATGAACATGCACGTGGCGAAATAAGCATGAATCGGGGCGTGGTATACGTAATGAGTGTTCAAGACGTGACAAATCGAGGTGTGTGGCTGAAGCTCACTGAAAGCGCATGGGCCCGATTTGCCAGTAAATGAATGAACTGTTCTTTGCGGAATGCAAGCTTGGGCAGCACCGGTGTAAGCCGAGAAAAACGTTACAGTGTGTTTACATGCAACCGGGCAAATGTACTCTGCCGGAGAGTTAATTAACTTGCAAGTTGGCTCCTTTTTTGCTTAAAGGTTACAAATATTCTGTATCGTATATTTAACGCGAACGACCTGCAAAGTTTTGTAGGAAATAAACGCTGTGTACTGAGTGGCGTGTCTACACGTGATAGCTCGCAAAGTGTCTGGTGATCTTTCGCGCTCAGTAAAAAAATAATAAACGCAAGGTTGATACATGCCATGGTTCTCATACGCATCGTATAGTATTCTCACATAGTGAATAGCGCAGCGCAGCATCCGGACTTCATTTTTCACGCGAAGCGTATATATAGCGGCGTTTACCCTGCAACATGGCAGGCGTAGTTCTCGAGGGGCTAAGAGATGGCTCTCCGCATTTCAAATATTTTCTGTTAAACATCACTATTACTACAGCCTGCAGGATTCCCCCTCTAGCTCCCAGAGATATACCCAACCTTGTTCTCCGCCAGCAGCAAACAACCCTCTCTCTGCAAGCTTCACAAGTGTATTGGAGTTATGTCTCCAATAAACTCAGGGAAGTCAGTGTAAACCACAAATTATTAGTGTAAACCATTGACTGACTGACTAATTTACGAAAATGTAGGTCAATATAGAATCACCAACTATCAATTTTTGGCTCGTATATGGATTCACGTATAATAGTGATTGGCCACATTAAAATAGCGAGCTCTCGTATGAGAGCCCTTACAATTTCTGGCTGGCGTTACTGACCACACAAACGAAGCGAATGTCCACAATCTCAGTGCAGTGTTTGTACACCTCTTTTGCGTAATTCTTGCGCAAACTCAACCCGAAGATGTACGCGCTTCCACGGAGCACATACAGCACTGTCCGCAAAGCCTCCTCCGAGATTGCCCCGCGAGGATGTGGGCATTTAGCACGACGCAGCCACCTCGCAGGTGATAAATCAGCGCTGCGCATTTCAAACAAATAAAAAAAAAGGCGATAAAACGAGCGCCCTTTCGGTACTCCGTCCTTCACTACTCTCCCATCTTCAGCAGGCACAGGGAATTCGTTATGATTCATAACGCCTTTCCCCTATTTCGGTTTTTTATATTAGTTGTGTCCTCTTCCCCGTTTTCCTCTCGCGACTCTCGCCCCATATTACGGCGCCCCCTCTCGACTTTCCCGCGACCCATGGTATTTTTTATTTTGCGCCGTGACGGACGCTAAGAAAAGAATTTTACAAGCACCGGAAAAGCGCCTGATGGAAGGAGACAAGCCACCGTGCTTTGGAAAGACAGAGCGCGTACAAGACACGCGGGTTAGCGCGCACAAAGGACACCCCTGTGGCGCCCCTTTCAGGGGCCTCCATGAATGAGTCTCTAAAAGTCGTGCGCACAATGGGCGGAGGGAGGCGGTTGACTTGGAGGCAAGAAGCGCGAAGCTTTATATTGGCCTCCTTTTGACGACGACGCTGCTACCTCGTGATGCCTGCACCGACACAGACAGCGTATGCATTGAGTATGTATGTATGTATGTATGTATGTATGTATGTATGTATGTATGTATGTATGTATGTATGTATGTATGTATGTATGTATGTATGTATGTATGTATGTATGTATGTATGTATGTATGTATGTATGTATGTATGTATGTATGTATGTATGTATGCATGCATGCATGCATGTATGCATGCATGCATGTATGTATGTATGTATGTATGTATGTATGTATGTATGTATGTATGTATGTATGTATGTATGTATGTATGTATGTATGTATGCATGCATGTATGTTGTACGTAAGTACATATGCGCGTATGTGTGTATGCATGTATGTATGTATGTATGTATGTATGTATGTATGTAAGTACATATGCGCGCATGTGTGTATGTATGTATGTATGTATGTATGTATGTATGTATGTATGTATGTATGTATGTATGTATGTATGTATGTATGTATGTATGTATGTATGTATGTATGTATGTATGTATGTATGTATGTATGTACGTGCGGCATCTGTTCAATCGTATTTGGGGGGAGGAGGCTCTCTTGGGTGCCTTTACTGACTCCGCAGACGCTTTCTCTTGCTTGAACTGAAATCTTGGAGACATCCTTGTTATTCTCTTTTTTTTTTTTAAATTTCTAAGCAATCAATCAATCAAACCACTCAGCAATACATATCCGCCAATCGTGAGTAATTGCGCAATTGTTTCAAGCAACGCAAGTAAAGTGATACGATTGTCGTGACTGCGCAATTGTTTCAAGCAACGCAAGTAAAGTGATACGAATGTCGTGACTGCGCAATTGTTTCAAGCAACGCAAGTAAAGTGAAATGAATGCTGTTATTAAACGCTCTTCGTATAACTTGCACCGGAGCAGCCTCTATGGTTTAACAAAGTATGTACATGGCTAAGATGGTGCATAGATCTTTGCAATATAAGGAATAAAGGAAGGAACAAATATTTATGGATGGAAGGAAGGGGTGGCTGAACTAGCAGGTGCAGTCTTCAGCTCAAAACTCCAGTAGCACTGACCAACACTGTGAAGATGGTCATGCGCACTTCCCGGGCTTTCAGGGTGGCGCTAGGCAGCCGCACCTCCCACTGTTCGAAGACAGCATTGGGCGGCTTTGGGTGGGGGTGTTCACGCCCTATGAAGAAAGGTAGCAATGTCTCCACACCATGGGTATATGATGTTGCCAATGTTGATGGTGGAGGTCGCGGAAAGAAATAATTTGAGTTCAGTGGAGAGTGTATAGGCATCCGGTGATAAAAGGTGTTTGTGAGGAGAAGTCATAGAAGGGCTGTAGATGCATCGATTTATTTGTAAGCCTCTCAAGGCGTGGAGAGGGTATATGTGCAGAAAGGGGTTACATCTCCGCTCTGAGTCCGCGTTCGGTTGGTGTAATCGCGAGTTAGGGTGTAAGTCTTGGCGTCACCTCCTATAAGCCATCGTGACCGGGTGCCCAGGTGATAGATAACATGATCTTCATGATGGCCAAGTGGCGCCCAAAATGCGGCGGGGAAGTTTGAAAAATATAGTAAGCAGCTCGTGAAGGCCCGATAGTCGCACAGCCTGCTAGTCGGTGATACGCAATGTGGTGGCTGCGCATTTGTTTGTCTTGTACTTTAACGGTAAGTGCAATATGACAATATCCTTCACCGTAGCTTGGACAGGGGCCTCAAAAGGTTTATTAAGGTAGTGCGAGGAGGTGCAATCGATAGGCACGAACGTGCTTAGAGGGGAGGGAAAAGAGGCCGTCCACATGTACATACCATGTCAAAGTTGCAGTGCTGCCTGAGTATTTATAGCGAATGTGGGCTTGACGTCGGGTGACATGATGTACGTGGCTTGGGAGCTTGAAAACGAAGGGGGGGGGGGGGGGGGGGGGGGGGCTTGGTGCATGAAAATTGAGGGTCGTCATTATGGTGGAGGATGGATGCGAATGTGTAGAGAGGACAGTATACTGCATCCGCGACCTATTCGAACGGCGATGACTGGAAATAACTATAACACCAAAAAGATACACAGGGGAACGGCCGAAAAAGACACAGGTCACGCGCTAACTCACATCTGCTTTGTTTTCAGCCAGGGCAGCAAATGGCTTATGCATTTAGTTGCTTCCTTGACGTGAGAGTATGCCACTGCTTCGTAGACAGGTTAAGGAAATAAAGAAAAGGTTTAATAAAGTCTCACAAGAAAATACAGGCACTTTGTCAAGGCTGATCTCACGTGAAAAGAGCACACTCGTTCTATCCTACACGAGCACTTCTCACGCCACCGTCTCTCAAAATACCATCACACAAGAAACAGCGCCTTCATCCGGAGAGGGCAAAAGTCACTCGCTGGAATAGATAAACAAAAATGCAGTCACGAACTTACTGAAACGAAGATATGCGCAGTAACAATAACAATGTCAAATATAACGGCAATTCACAAAACACGCACAAGATAATTGATCTCTGCCTTCAAAATCTTTGCAGATGCATCACTATAACACACACGATTGTCTCCTCTTCCATGAAAGCTTTCAAACCTTTAATGGAAAAGCATATGTTTCTAGCATGAAAGGTTTCTAACCTTGCGTGTTAGAAACCTAAAAAAAGGAACTGAATGAGATACTGGACAAATAGCTACAAGACCTTGTATGAAAAGTTTCTAACCTTTCATGTGATGCCTTATAGCGGCATTGTTTACGATATTTCATTCAGCCGTGGCTCGCATGCATGCACGCTTCGCAGCTTGCACAATACTTTGCTAAAATTGTGCTGCGAGTTTGTGTGTGTCATTTCCAGTCACGTGACCCAGACAGACTTGCAAGCATGTGCTTTGGCGTGGGACTACAACACAGTGCTCGTTATCTCTTCTCCTTGGCTAGTGGTCACTGAAAACCGCTGTTCTTTTCACTTGGCCCTTACTGACATCTTGCCTATATAGGACCCGTGAGCTACACAAAGACGAAGCGCCACCAGCTAACGTCAACCCGTGAGCTATTCATATTAAGCAGAACATTCGCGAAATTTCACAATATGCCATGCTGTGCACATATACTGTGTATGTGAACGATACATCTCGAATAAGAGGCTCATGCAGCCAAATGCCACAGCCTCAGTAACCCGTCGGAGCAGGTCCCCTTGGCTAGTTTAGTTTATTAGGCAAGCCAGAGCAGCAGTCAAGATTGCCGCACAAAAAGGGATAAGACGTATTAATTGACGTCGTCGTAACTTGAGTACAATTCCCCCGCCGGGATGGCGCAGTGGTTAGGGCGCCCGACTACTGTGCTTAAGGACGCGGGATCGAATCCCGGCCTCGGCGGCCGCTTTTCGGTGACGGCGAAAAGCTAGGCGCCCGTGTGCTGTGCGCTGTCAGTGCACGTTAAAGAACCCTAGGTGGTCGAAATTTCCAAAGTCCTCCACTACGGCGTCTCTCATAGCCTGAGTCGCTTTGGGCCCTTAATCCCCAAAACCAAAACCTTGAGTACAATTCCAGAATAATTCATATACCTCCAATAAGCCGTTTCTCATCTACTATTTCTCATAAGCCGTTTCTCATCTACTGCTAGCAATATATAGCAGCACCATGAGGACATCAAGAACTTACTTTAAAAACGTCAGTAGGCAAGTCCTACTGACAGTAAGTCATTCGTAAATTATGTTCTTTCCTTGACAGCGCATTTGATTTTTACTCCGCCATATTGCAAGTTTGATTGTGTACAGGTTCGAACATGGACTGTATGTATAAGGTCAGCTTTCTCGAACATCACTTTTAATTGTGAGGTGACTGCCAGTTGTAACCTATACTGTTTTGAACACATTGATGTGAATGGTCTAACCTTCTTATCTATATGGCAGCATCTTTTTCTTATTTATGGCAACACAGCTACCGAGTGTTTTAAGGGGCCATAGAAATCCAACGGGGTGCGCGTTCTTGGCAAGAAAATAGCAAAAACTCATAACCGTCCTGAGGAAGAATCTGTGCATACCCATTGATGTACGGTGAAATCTTGCGTAATATGGTCATGATATGAGCAAAACCTGCATTCATTAACAACCCAGTGCCCAACTGGTCGTGATGATGGCGTCATATTATTGCGCTCGACTGCTGTGCCCTAGGATGCGGGATCGAATTCCGGCAGCGGCGGCCGCTTTTCGATGAAGGCGAAAAGAAAGGAGCCCGTGTGCTGTGCGATGTCAGTGCACGTTAAAGGACCCCAGGTGGTCGAAATTTCCGGAGCCCTCCACTACGGCGTCTCGCATAGCCTGAGTCGCTTTGGGACGTTAAACTGCTGCCCCAAGGCGCTGAATCCTGAACTGTGCCTTGTTACGTTCTTCGGCTGATAACGCCCTCGTTCACGCGGAACGTGTCGTTCCTTTTTATTCACGATGACGCGCGTGAAAAGCCCTGATCAGTTCAGTTCAGTCGTTCAGTCGTGTCCGACTCTTCGTGACCCTATGGACACATATCACGCCACGCTTTCCGGTATCTAACTATCTTCCTAACATCATATAACTTCATCTGCAGTGCCTCGAGGATGCGATCTAACCATCGCGTTCGCTGCCTATACCCCTTCTCCGGTGACCCTCAACCTCTCCCAACATCAAATCTTTCTCCAGCGACTCCTCTCTTTTCACCAGATGACCAAAGTAGCTGAGCTTTAACTTTATAATTTGACCCTCCAATGAGCAGTCAGGGTTTATTGTCGACAATATCGACTGATTTGATCTCCTGGCAGTCCAAGACTCCAAGAAACTCTCAAGAGTCTCCGCCAGCACCACAATTCAAACGTGTCAATTCTTCGGCGGTCAGCCTTCTTCACAGTCCAACTCTCGCATCCATACATCACAACTGGAAAGACCATAGCACGAGTGATACCGGTCTTTATTAGCAGTCTAATGTCTCTGCTCTTTACTAGGCGGTCAAGGCTAGTCACGGCTCTCTTTCCCACAAGCAGGCGTCTCCTTATTTCACTGCCTTGTCGTGGCGGAGGGGCTTGCGAAACTCGATGAAGTCGTGAGCTGTGCTGTGTAGGGCCACCCAAGATAGACAGGTCACGGCAGAGAGTTCTGACAAAATGTGATTCACTGGAGAAGGTAATGGCAACCAACTCCCGTATTTCCTGCCAAGAAAACCCTATGGCCAGAAAAGCCCTGATATTGGGGGCAATATAAGCGCCTCGTCCGAGCGCTGCGTCGCTCTTTCCTGCCCGGCTGCCGAAATGGAATAAAGGCATTCCTGACCAGCTTCAGTGTGGCCGCTTGCTCGTACGTCGTTCGTCGAAACACCAAGAAATGTAACAGCCTCCGCCTTCCCCATAAGATAGCGTGTCGAGAAGTATACGTTGATGTGCCATTTATGGCTCGATGTTGTTTTCACGAACAAGTATGCTTTCAAGATTGGAACGGCCGACAGCTTTGCCTGTGAAAATTGGGGCTGTGAAGAGACAATCGAACGTCTCCTATGTGAATGTCCTGCATTTGTGAGTGTAAGACATGAGCTGCGCTGTGCGCTGGACCACCTCGATACTTGCCATTTAACGGCGGATAATATCACTGGTCCGTAGCCACGACAGTCGGTTGTCTTCAATGCATACGGGGCAGTTATCTAACAGCCACCGGCTTGAATGACAAACTCTGACTGTGCTTCACGTCCCTTTTCTCTTCCCCTCTTTGATTCCCTTATCCATTTTCTCCAGTGTAGGGCAGCCAACCGGAAGCCTTTCTGGTTAACATCCCTGCCTTCCCTCCTCCTGCCTATCTATCTATAAAGCAAACCAAGCTACTCAATCCAGTGCACTGCATGCGTTTCGGCGTCTCGCCAGGCCTGCTCTCTCGAGACCGCCAGGACGATCTCTAATTTAGAGGTCAGAATTGTCCTGATATAGTGTTGCTGGACTTTGCGCTAAATTAAGGGGAGAGCAAAAAAAAAAATAATAATAATGATGGTAATATAGAATGACCTTCGTGTGCTAATATAGGAAGCTACAAAATGGAACATCCCGAACAGAGAAAATAAAAACACTAGAAAACGCATGTGCAGTGAACGTCACCCTTGTGTTGAGCGCTCGGGAGACACACGTGCCTGTAAATAAAGCCAGATATCGCCGCAGCTGTTAGGTTCTTGCGGCAACACTCGAGTGAAAGTGGTGCCACAGATAGCCGCAACCAAGGCATAAGACAATAGCGCCTAGACCAAAAGTATTTTTGGCTTTTGTAGCACGATATGTCTTGCTCGAGCGCTCTACACAAGGGTGACGTTAACTGTACTGCCATGAAATACCGTTTTCACAAGCTGACTGGAAAAAAGGAAAAGAGTTTATTTATTTATTTATTTATTTATTTATTTATTTATTTATTTATTTATTTATTTATTTATTTATTTATTTATTTATTTATTTATTTATTTATTTATTTATTTATTTATTTATTTATTTATTTATTTATTTATTTATTTATTTATTTATTTATTTATTTATTTATTTATTTATTTATTTATTTATTTATTTATTTATTTATTTATTTATTTATTTCAGTACCCTCAGGGCCCGAGGGCATTACAGAGGGGAGTGGGGTATAATAAAAGAAAAAAAAAGGAAAAGAAGAACAGCAATCAGTATTAAAACAAAATGTGAACAGTAGTATGGCTGGCACACATAAGCAAGTTACAACAATATAAGAATACAAATTATTAGCTACTGACACAGACGTATGAGCGAATTATATAAGTACACAAATATACCACGTGAGCAAAACAAACAATTTTACTAGCAGGCAGGAAACCAAGTTGCTGAAATATACCATCATACACGTAATCAGCAGCACAATTCGGGGGGAAAAGGAGAAAAAAAATGTTTATAAAAACAGCAGATGAACTAAAAACAATAAACAAATGGCAGTGTGGAAGAATTCAATGTACTATGTTAACATCAGATTAGCTAAAGCAGATTTAAACGCAGAATGGTCACTCACTTCAACAACCGATGGGGGAAGGCGATTCCATTGTGCCGATGTGCTGGGGATGAATGAGTTGTAGAAGTGATTTGTTTGGCACGAAGGAATACCAACCTTATGACGGTGATCGATCCCAGCAGACATGTAGCAAGGTGGCGTAATGAATTTTCTCTTAAGGATGGGGTTATTATAGTAGATCTTATGAAATAGACAAAGAGTTGCTAAGGTGAAGTCAACAGGATTATAATTTCGATTACCTGTTGCTCTTGAACATGCAGCAAGTGACCTTACGCACCACTCGGAAGCGTTCAGCATTTCACCTCAGAAACGCTCCGCTTACTAGGAGGATTACTGGTTATGACATGGGTGCTTGCCGTTGTATTTACTGAAATGAACGCGCGTGTGAAAAAGCAGCCTGCATTAGGGAAAAGTAGCCGCGAACTTCAGTCGCCAAGTTAAAGAAGTGCAGAGGGCACTTCTAGGTCACAAGACCTTTCACTTACCCGGAACCTCAGGTCTTCTGCACTGCCACAAACATATCACACGCGAATTATATATTTGGTACGCTACATGTGCTCCCTTTTTACCATTTTAGATTCAATACTTCCCTTCCCTCTCTACTGCTACACTAAACCTCCTCCCCAAACAGCTTTTCATGTTTCTATTCATTATTTCCGCCTCTCTTAAATGGTGCGTGCAACCGTCCCTGTCACACATACTCCTAACACAGCGCGTCGGGCTATCTCCCCAACCGACCGCGGAACTAAGCTTTCAAAGGACGCGGAAGAAAAGAGCCGAGCTCGTTTTTAATCCGGAAGTATACAGTCGACGCGCGAACAACGCGAGCAGAGCAGACGGGTTTCTGTCGCCGCCGCCGCTGAAAAGCTGAGCTCTTCACCCATCTTCTTCCTTCCCTGTTTCCCTTTTTCAGTGGCATCAGATCCAATAATGTTCGAGAAAGAGAAACAGCGCTTCCCTCTTAGCGCTTCCCCCAACCGAATAAGAGTCACTCGTCTTCCCCACGTTTGTGCACTCTTCTTTTTTGACCTCATCGCTGGGAATTTTAAGAGCCCAGTGGTTGTGTTTCTGAGCAGAAGGACGACTCGCGCAGTGACGATGCTACCAAGCGACCCCCAACTAAACAGCGCGTCGTTGTCACTTCCTCCCCCTTCCCCCTTGGTCTTTCGCTTCGCTGTATCGTCCCCATATTCAGTACAAGGCCTGCCCGCGTCACTTCGCTCACGAAAAGCCAAGGGGCCCGCGAGCACGTTCGGGCCTTCTTCTTGTTGTGTGGCCGTTAATCCTGGCAAGGTACAGAGGGGATTATCGCCTCCACGGATTAGAAACGGCGGTAAACCGACGCAACAACGAGCCGGGTGCATTGGGTGCACGTCTGCACGGTCGGCTAAAAAATATGCAGGAAAGAAAAAAAGAAGAAGAAAGGCGATTAATAACAGTTCGAACACAGAGGCAGCATGTACGCATTGTCTTTTTTTTTTCGACTTTGTGCTTTTTGTGCGCGGCTCAACGGCGTGAAAAATAAAAATTAAGAGACGCAACAGACAACAGGGGTTTGTTGTCCAACCGCTATCGAGAGTGTTATAAGCGGGCTTCGTTCCGTGTAAAACCGGGGACGGATAAATTTTTTGCTACGTTTCCTCAACGGTTCACGAGATCAATTTATTTTCATGCTTGCACCGTGAATTGCCAGTAATGCTAGCGATGATTGAACGGTTTCTTAAGAAGCTCTGTAAGGAAGGATGGAATATAATAAGCGACTGAGCGTGTTTATGCCGCACAACAACCATCTGTCCACAAGTTATCGCTGTACCTAAACATTATGCACTTTCCCCTTCGCTACACAAGTGCCTAACGTAGCTGCACAAAGAACTCTATATGCAGTGTGTTGTGTGAAGATACTAATCCAAGCCAGAACGCAAAGACTTTGAGGTTGCAAAGCGACGGATATGCAGTGTAGAACCCGGAGGCCCGCAAAAGATGCAGGTTTCTGGTATCGTATTTTCAGTGACCGCGTCTATGAGGGTCCGGAATCGAGTGTTATAGCGTCTGGTTTCGGGCACTGTCCCAGAGAAACTGCATATATGCGGTCCGCTGTGCTACACTTTGGCCGACAAAATTGCAGTCCCCTTCATCACTGAAATGGAAAAAGGAACGTAAAATGTATCGTATAATTAGCGAATTATAAAGATATTTATGTATATAAAAAACTAGCTGCAGCTGTCACTTGATGACAAGATCCACATAATCAACTTATGTTTGAGAAGTGAGTGGCCAGAAGAAATCAGCAAGAAGCAAATAAATGTGCTAATAATTGAAAACTTGAAAAAAGTAATTGAAAATCGAAAAAAGTAATCGTTGATGGTAACCTTACTGATAGAAACTTGAATTAAGAGCAAAATCGAAATATAGGAAAAGCAGGCATGGCAATTCAACGCTATAAAAAGAAGCGAAGGGTCTTATTATTATATTTCATGATAGTCTCGAATCTCAAACACACGGTGTAAATACAATATAATTAAGAAACCAACAAACATAAGATAAACAGATCCTTATCTATACATAAACTCGACAAAATGCTGGTCGAGTTGATAGCTTTGAGATAGATATCTTTGAGAAGGAAATGCGGGACTATATAGTTCTCTACTAACTAATTCCTCTGTGTTTTTAAACTTTCCCTCTCGAATTAAGGGGACCGGACTGGACTTTTATCAAGCGCGTAGCTCTTATGCAAAAACATGATGTGTGCGTGTCATGGACCCACATTATCTGTCATATGAATATACATATGTGTGTCATAACCAGCCCCTCATTTACCTATAGATTTCTTTGCTGGAAAGGGTTTTGATTAGCGCTGATTCAACGGGATATAGGTTAAGAGCGTTGATTCTCACGCAAGTCACGCTTAATGAATACTGCTGACATTCAATATTTCTAATCATTCCAATGCCGTTCAGTTGAGTTTAAAGCAAGGGATGCACTTTGACGTAGACGGACTCTGATTTAAAAGCCTAATAATGTCCCTTAAAATATAAAGAAAATGTTTATTAGGCAATTATGGCTAATTAGTTGTCTCATTATCAAACGCTATAATGTAAATATTCTCCACGTTGCTCAAAAATCCCCACGCAGAGTGCACAGATGTATTTGTCGCAGTTTTTGAAGTACACGTTTGTAATCGGTTAAAAAAATCACTCTGCATAGACAAACATGCACGTCAAATGCGCTCTTGGTCGATCGGCACTGAGGGCAATGAATGAGACCCGATAAATGTCTTTCGTCATTTGACAGTTCTTCTCAAGAATCTCACATAGTCAATTATTTCGCATGTAATCCGTTACCATGGAGGATGGGCGCTGATAACAAGCTTCAGAGGCTTTGTTCCTCGCTATCGGAATCTCAGTTCCATCAGAGTCCCTCAATACTTTCTTGGGGACTCTGGTTCCATGCAGCAGCTTTAAAGAGACACTAAATACTTCTCTGTCAATTTTTTATTTTACACTTTGCAAAAATCGATTGTACGGATCTTTCTGGCTTTGTTGAAGTTCGTCCGGCTGCAAAAGTTACTACTTTTAGAACCCAATTTAAACTTTGGAACACTTTTTTTTTCCTTGCACTTGACTCAAACGCGGGACGTCGAGGGTGGAAGCTCCTTGACCGCTGTTCGCCTGTGACTGGCGGCGTATTTTCTAATCTCAGTGATATACCAGAACTAAGATCTGTCTTCATGCGCTTTGCTTGCGAAAAAAAAAATTAGAAAAAAAAAACGGCGATGACGCTCCCTGGGGCTATTTTTTCTTGACCTTTTCTATCTTATAAAAGGCCTGTTTAAAGCAAAAGCTAACTTTTTGTCATTTGAAATGTGTAATCCAGTGATATAGGGTGCCCGTTATTACCGCCTGTACGTACCGTGCCGCCTTTGGTATCGAAGCCGCTGACGAATATACTGTTATACAGGTGTGTCTCACGTCAGAGGCGATAGCTGTCAATGGTATTCGAAAACAACATTGCTCATGGCTGTCATTGCTCACCCGGGCCCAACCCGGTTTTGCCAGCCCCTTCAAATTACCTGCAGAGCCCGGCCCAACTTCTATTTCTTTTTTTTATTTTCAATATAGGCCCGGACTCAGCCCAAGCCCGAAGGAACTGGACCTACTCGGCTCAGCCCGGTTAGCGAATCCTTGTGCCAAGCGCGGCTCGAGCCAAAGCCACCTATAGTTTCCGTGCTTTTCGAAAGCCAAATACTTTTGTTACTAGCTACGTACCTATATAAAAAAAAAAAACCAAAAACTATGCAACTTTTGAAGCGAAGACATCAAATTCTCTAGTTTTTATTTCTGACTGTTTTCTTTTCTTTTTTATGCAGCACACATTCTCGGCCAAGTTTGCAGAACATGTTGTCTGTCTCAGTGTCTGCCTCAGTGTCTGCCTCAGTGTCTGCCTTTTTCTGCTTCAGTGCACTGGACCATAAGGTAACGCATGCTCATCCGTTTCATTCAATAACATCAGAAGCCTGCTCCTCCCATCGCCGTGTAATGCCGTCTATCCTATTTTCTAGAGTAGCCGTATGGAAACGTACCGGGTCTGCACAGGGGTGGTGGCCCGTATTCTCAAAGTGGGCGCCGTAGAGGGAGTGTCGCAGTTGGGATAGTGAAGCCGTACAAATGTTTGTTATTATAATGACCCGAGCTGTGCACTGTGCTGAAATCTAGAGGACTTCTTTCTTGCTCGTGCTGACCTTTCTTTCTTTCTTTCTTTCTTTCTTTCTTTCTTTCTTTCTTTCTTTCTTTCTTTCTTTCTTTCTTTCTTTCTTTCTTTCTTTCTTTCTTTCTTTCTTTCTTTCTTTCTTTCTTTCTTTCTTTCTTTCTTTCTTTCTTTCTTTCTTTCTTTGCAACTGCAGAAAAATGCTGCACTTGTAACACAGTATTCGTAAAAAGAGACGCAACTAAAATGCGTCTCTTTGCCACCGACCGGGCCACAGCACCCCACTCTCGGAAACTGGCTAAAAGGGGACTGTGTTGCCACTCAGTAGCGCCCATCACCCTGGACAACGTTTTAGAATGTACGAACGGTGCAGACTCGAGAGTATGTGGTTAGCGCAGGTTCTCTCGAGTTCGCAGCCTCGATCTTTACTTCCACAGACTTACAGCTAGCATGATCAAGCAGAATAAGTGATGCGATTGTCAAGTAAATATGAAACGTATAGGGGCCGAATGTATATTAACAAAGAAAACTACATGTCGTGAAAAGTGCGAGCACAGTACATAGAACTGAAAATTTAACAATAAATAGTAAAAAGAGTATTAATAAGTTTCCTGGAGAATCTAGGATAGCAGCTAATGGAGGAAGGTTAATTATTTAACTAATAGATTCGGACATATATAACACTTCGCACAGAGCTGAAACGGTGTTTAATAAAATTAAGTGTGTTTCAGAAGCTAAAACGGCAGTCTAAAAATGATGTACTACTCATTTTTCTAGCTTTCTTGCATGCTCTATATAATATTCCTTTTTTTTGCTCCTCAACGTTTAACGTAGAGCAAGACTGTATTTAAAAAGTTCACGCCTTATAAATTGTTTAAAATTGGCACCTTCTCCTGAGCTGCCACTTGTTAACATAGAAACGAGTGCATTCAATAATCGTTTATTAAATTGACCCGAGCCAGGCCCAGGCCTGGAATAAATTGTTCTACCTGGTTTCTACTAGGTCGTGGGCGCGATCTCCTGCAGCAGGCAGTCCACTTCAATGGAAGAGGGTTAAAAAACATTGATGCACAATGAAGACCCTCAGGTTGTCGGAATAATTTTAATTCATCCTGCACTGTGCCTGAGATACCAAAGTTTTACACTTGAAAGTAAGGCCCTTTAAAGTGCATTTTAAGGAACCCCAGGTGGTCGAAATTTCCGGAGTCCTCCACTACGGCGTCTCTCATAGCCTGAGTCGCTTTGGGACGTTAAACCCCATAGACCAAACCAACCATGCATATATAAACTATTACGCATTTCAAATTACGAATCATATGTGAATTTCGCCAAATCTGTCGTTTTCCCTTTTCCATACCGAAAAGTGCTGAACAAGCCCATTTTTAAACAAAAAGTTATCAATGAAGGCAATTTTGTTTTTCACATATATTACGATTCCACTTTATATTCAATAAATCCTCAAGTCTCTGCTAGGAGTGCCTGCAGATTTTTTAGTTTTGTATTACCGTTTTTGCTGCCATCAAAAAACCTTATCCGTTGGTTTTCTACAGCAAACTCAACCGCTCGATGCGAGCGAAGGCTTTTACTGCGCACCGGAGGACTGAACAACTCCCTTCAAAATTTACCATAACGGTATCTCAAAATGTTCCACAAGTTATTGCCTCGCAATCAAAACTGATCTCCATTAGTGGACTTGTGGAAACCTCGCGCGCGCTTCGTTGCAAGCGCTCCACTTTCAGCCCTTCTTGTACCACCTCGCTAGGATGCATGTGCAGCGGCCTTCCCCACGCGGACACTACACCAGCAAGCGGGAGGGACGACGGGGCGGCCGAAGTTCGCCCTCCCGTGACGCCGAACAAAGCTATCGGTCAAGCGTGACCTGCCGGTGCAGGTGACGACGCGAACGAGGGGGAACCCCTGCGAAGAGAGGAAAGGCAGCCTTTGACGGCGCGAAAGTGCACCTGCGCAGCTGAGGCGATGCCCAGAATCCGCGGCCGGGCACGAACTCGAAGCGCGCGCGTGTTGTCGGCGCGTCAGTCAGTTTGATCAGGCGACTTCGGTGCCCCGACGACGCCGACGGGGGTCGGAAGAAGAAAAATGAGTTAAAAAAAAATGAATAAAAACGCAGATAGAGATTTCTGTTGGGCGGCAGAAGTTACCAATCGATATAAACTTGCCAAAGTGGCGCCTAGCGTATACTCCATTCGAGGACCACAAACTTCACGATAACGTCACGATGAACGAGGGCTTGAATTCGTCGATTATAGCGGCGTCTAGAAGCGAGGGAAACAGTAATTAGCTCCTTTCAAGCAGGCCGACGTTCAGGATAAGCTAGTCGAACGGAACGAAGAAACGGCGCTAACATACGGGACGAGTGGGAAGACGAGACAGACGCATGCGCTGTGTCCGTACCTTTCACCAGGGACAACCAGCTGAAAAAAGCCCTCTTATTGGATAAGCTAGTCCTTTATACTCGTTTCCAAAGCGAATGTGCATGCGTTATGTGACAACACGCGGCGTCATAACCCGCACGGTGCCTCTTTCGCTATGTACACAGTCGTCTATCAACAACGTGAGGTGCGGAGCATAGAAAGGGCTCATAACACCACGCCAAATCAGTCACATGCGTGATCACATATAGTCGGGGCCCGGAGGGAAGTTTCGTATTCAAGACATATATCTATAGAAATACACGTTAGCTTTTACAGACACAGAAGAAGGCGGTACACAGGGAAACTTTAAATTAACCCTCATAAAACTGCTAGCTAAGCGCACTTCCTTGCGTAGTTTGCTGTACATGGCTCGACTTCCACGCCCACCAAGAGGTTTGACCATTTGCGACTTGGTGACATGGAAACTTTTTCCACACTACCTAGCTTAATATTATTACTTTTTTGCGCAGTCTGCAGCATATGCAGGGCACAACAGATACACACAGAGCATACGCCTCATGCACATAGCGTACCGCGCAACAAATATCATGTCATATCATGCAACACCATACGATGTCATGCGTGCGTATACCATACCATACCATACCATACCATACCATACCATACCATACCATACCATACCATACCATACCATACCATACCATACCATACCATACTAAACCAAACCAAACCAAAACATACCCTAACATTCTGTACCATACGCCATATAATATATCACGCAATTAACCGCCGTTTTGTTCCAGTGGCAACAGCGTTTAGCTAGCCCAGGTTTGCGCGCTCGAATGCTGGCCACAGCTGCCACATTACGATGGAGGCCAAGAGTATAGGGCCCCTTTGCGCTATGCGACGTCAACTGCAAGCACTCAACGAAGATGTCTAGTGCAGTCTATCTGCAACTTCAGGACGTTCAAGTACAAGATGCAGTCAGAGAACAAACTTCTTTTTTAACGTGAAATAAATCCAGAGTTATGTAAAATATTCGCTGTGTACCACAGCTTCCTGCGCACACACACACACACACACACACACACACAAACACACACACACACACACACACACACACACACACACACACGCGCGCGCGCGCACGCACACACAAACACACACGCACACACTTCAGAAAGACACTGAAGCAATGAATAGCCACCATCTTACACTTCACTTTTCATGCTAAACTTTTGGCCGCCCCGGGCTTAACAGACATAAAAATGAGGCAACCTTTAAATAGCATCATATAGATGGAGCGATGATACTCGAGGCTGAATATATTGCAGACCGAGAGTAGCACTCTTGTGTGTGTTTTGTGTCAGCCAGTGTCGATGCTTCACTTTCGAGCTTTTGTGTCTTGCCTACCGTGGTCTTGCCCCTGCTATTTCAACAGCCAGGTAGTCATGTGCTGTGCCTTCAATTTTGTATGAAATATCAGCTGGTTGTTTAGACACATTTTTTCAAGAAACAAAAATACCGTATGTGGCGCTCCTCTCTTGTACGCGCTCCCAAAGAGGCAGCCATCTTCGAGGGGCTTTAGTATAGAGTCATTCTTTTCGTTCTACTAATGAGCTTAGATGAACAACACCAACCGTAGGTAAATAAAGTATCCAGACTAGAACACTGTACTAACAGATAGTCATATTTTATCGGCATTTTGAATCACCATTATAGCAGCATAACAATTGAGAAGAGGAAATGGACAAGGGCATGGCACGAATGCAGAAAGCAGATATAGTATCTCAAAGTAGGGGATAACATGCTGAGCACGAGTAGACATACTGTATAAGGTGGGCAGATGACATTATAAACTTTGTGTGGGAAGGTGGCCACAGCTTTTTGGATGGAAGGAAGGCTGGTACGAATCAGGTGACACCACATTTCACCCCAAAGCGAAGGACCTTACTTGTTATGCGTTTCACATTAAAACTCCGCACTATACTTACATATGACCACGTATGAATACGAGAGGCAGGCGCTTGCATACAGAGCCAGTAATTAGCCAGAGCTAGCCGATAGAAAGGTAGACTCGAGCCGATTACGGTAATTACTCATTCTCAAGGCGACAGAATGAGCGATAAGTGGGGACGAGATGTGGATTCACCGGGCGCCGCGGAGGTATACAACTCAACGCGCGCGGCAACGACCGGCGTGATGCACATTTGAGCCTCCGGCAAAGGGGCCAAAGGCGGTGTGTATTTGTGCATGCGCGCGCTCTGGCGGCTCGTTCTCGTCGCTAGGGGGCTTATCGTGTCCGCCCAGCTGCACGCTCGCCCATGTAAGAAGAGGACGAAAAGGCGATGGGAGGGAGGGGGGTAAGCTTGTGAACCCCCTGCTTCTCATCTGAATCCCCCTTTCCATCGCATGCTCGCGCACCGACACGGTGCGCGCCGGGTGGATGCGCGAAAGGATAAAGTACCGAGAAACGTTTGTAAAAGCGGAACACGACGAAGAAAACGCGAGGAGTTGGGAGAAATGCAGGGAAGGCGTTTTTAACGCGCCGCTAACCCCGGTAGGCACGTTTGGCTCGGACCGCGAGAAGACAAATCCTTCGGTGGACAGCGCCTATCACGCCCCGTTTTGGGAGGAGAGAGACAGGCATGCAGACGATAGCGGTATACTGCCTCAAAGATGAGGATTTCTTTTTTGTTTCCCTTTCTTTTTTCGGTACCTAATCGCGCTCGCAGTTTTCCCTGACGGATCATAACGAACAGACCACCGAGGCACGAAAGGAGTTTTGCTATGTATAGTGATATGCCTTTTTTGAGAACTGCGCACAAGCCCCATGTTTGCTGACCACCCTTTGCGTCTGCACTTCGTGTTAAAACTTACCTGCTCGCTCACCTGGATGGCAAGCAATGTCTTTGTGAGCACACAGTGTAGCTTATATACATGCTCACTTGTCCGCATAAAGAAGTCCCATTTGGTTTTAGCGGTTCCAAGCCTAAACTGTTCCAGCTTGTCCCATATCTGGTGCTCAAATGGGACAGACTGGTCCCATTTAACTGGCTTCCGATGGGGAGTCAGTTCGTCCCATTTGGCAGTTAACTGGGATCGACTGGTCACTGTTGACATTAAGTGGGCTTTAGGGAACACGTGCATAAAACGCCGCGCGAGTGGAGAATTAGTGCATCCAATTTTGTTGTGGTTAGCTTGAAGAAATAAGACGAACAGGAAGCCAGATGAAAAGAAAGCATTTCAAAAGCCTGGAAGACATTTAACTACGCTGTGGCAGTGTGCTAGCACAGAAACTTCGTTGTGGGCTACCGTGCACGATCACATCTGCGAGCAACGCAGTATATGCATGACTGCACGCACACACACATCACGCGCAACGACACAGATATTTTGATATGGCTAAACGTTTTCATCTTCCGTTGACAGCCAGCCCTCTTCTGGCCTCTCCTCTACAAGAAGAGAGAGGTATTTCTCTTTCTCCAGTTTGCCACCTGAAAACATGTGCAGATAGCAACAGCGGCAGCACTGCTCTCCCAACCATAGCTGTCGACAGGGGTTGTAACTTCGATGTTTCTTATACGAATACTCGTTTTGTTTGATTACTCGCGCAAGCAGCGAGTATCCGTAACAATATTCTATTTTATTCAATTACACCCCATCAGTGTTCGGTTTGCGTCCGACGCCTCACTCTTAGTTTTCTCTTTCAACACTACCACTGTCCTCAAAGCGCCGTGCGAAGCATCGCCACTTGTTGTCCACTTGGGGTGTACCGGAGTCACCCAACAAACGGTAAACAGTATACGACTCACGTGAGCAACACGAACGCGTTTATTACAACGCCATGTTAGCTTTGGTCTGTTTGTTGCTTGTTGGGTGACTCCGGTACACCCCAAGTGGACAACAAGTGGCGACGAGGTTAGGATGAAGACGGGATGTACGCAAAACACCCGCCAAGCAAACCCGACGACTCTACGTGAGACGCAAGAGCCCGCAGCGGCACGCGAGTGGCATGGCGCACTCAGTGAGCACACAGCGATTGTTCGAGGCACCGCCACAATTCGATTCTAATGCGGAAACGAGGACAAACTACGGCAACGCACGCAAGCGCGCGATTCTCATAACGTCCCTCAGCCCGGAGGTGTAGTCTTCGAAGCCTACGGCGCCGAAAAAGCCGCGGGATGAACCCTATGACGATCATTACACTGCTCAAGCAGCACCTGAATCCGACACCGTCGGAAATCCATGAAACGTACCGGTTCCAAGCCCGTGTAGAGAAGATCGGCGATAAGGATATAAGTAAATACCTGGCGGAACTTTGCAAAAATGTCGACAACTGTGTGGCTTCGGCGGCGCGCTGGAACGTAACCTGCGGGGCAGATTTGTTATCGATCTGCGGGACAAGATGGTTCAGTGTGTACTGCTTGCTGAGCCGAAATCTCTCACTCTTCAAGAAGCAGTAGACGTCACTACGTCGGCAGTGTTGATACAGAACGTTGAGCGCCCACCCCATACGAACGCTTCGGTATCGGCGAACGAAGTCAACGCCGTATAGCTTTCAGTAAGAGGACGAAGCACGGCAAGACATAGACGCCGCGTAAGTGCATTGGTTGTGGCGATTGCTCACAGGATGCTTCTAACTGTCCACACAAAACGTCGACATACTATAAGTGCCACAAGCAAGTACATTTGTCCACAATGTGTTTCGGCGATGAGAACTCGAAAAAGCCAACGAAGTTTCAGGCGAACACGGTGAACGTGGAAGCGGGTGACATCACTGAAGTCAACGTTTTCTCAGTGGCAAGCGAAGGTATCGTTGAGCCGGTCTACAAGACGGTGAAGTGGGGACCAGTGGATATCGACATGCAGACTGATACGGGTTCGTGAGTCTGCATAATTCGTAAAGAAATGTACAATTGTCATGCCAAGCAGCTAGCCCTGAAGATCACAAACACAGCGGGGTGCTTCACATGACTAACATGACAGCGCAGCACCAGGCGTCAAGCTCCTCTGTGCTTGCATCACGCGTCGGGCGCACTATGAAAACAGCGATCCGTGTTCGAACTAGGGACTCTATTCGAACAAAGAGCTGGTGGACAACACTGTATCTGTCTTATGTACTGAGATGTAGTGCTAGTTCATTGTTCTCCGTTAAAAATAGCGGAATGCTTATATGCTTATAACTATGCTTATAACTTGACGATACTAGCCAATATATTGTTTTTGTGTTGAGACCTCGTGTTGCACATTTTAGCAGCTAAGAGGGGAATGATTAAACTGAAGCCGTACCGCAATTACCACGTCGCCGACGGCGCGCCTCGTTGATCCGCGCGAGTATTCCTTGAATGTTCACAATATCGGCGAATTTTTGAAACTAAACAAAAGAAAAAACATGCTATTCATTTTCTATTCGGTTATTTTCTTCCTGTTCGATTTGTTTTTGAGCTTTATCTTTATTATTCGACCTTGATTCAGTGGCTATTCGGATACGGATTGTGCCGGCGTTCGATGTTAGGAGGTTGGCGCAGGATCGTAGACAGTGTAGATACTAACTATAGCTTACGTTACGAGCAGATTGAGGTGATAGTTTAACAATTTAGCTCGAAACGGAAACTCCTCGATCGTGATTGTGCACACGGAGATCGCGTCGCCTGCCGCCGTCTCTTGCCTGCAACCTGTGCTCGTGTCAAGCGGTGCACGCTGCACACAACCGTGAGTGAAGGCAAAATTATTTGCATAATCGTAGAAATACATCTAGATAAGAATGGGAGAACCATTCTGAGCACCTCCTCGACAGTCGCGAAGGCTGAGTTTCAAGTACCGGTAGCAAACGGAGTGCAGACATGTTTTAGGCGAGCCAATGCTTTGTACATGGCCAACCGAAAGTGTGCGCCGAAAGCACGTCTCTTGTAGGCTTCAGTTGGACTCTTCCATTTATTGCCCCATCCCAACGTCCAGCAAAGCCAGGTCAACCAGGAAGATCGAGCGACACGATGGCCAACGATTATACTCCTGTCGCGAGTCGTCTGACATAGGCATCATGGTTGCTTCTAAAACTACCCCGTACACAACAAGTTTACTATGCTATAACAAATTAAACGGCAGCGTGAAATAGTAAGGATGGCGTAACTGCTGTTGCGTATCTGAAATAGGGAGCTCTACCCGCCTGCCCCTACCATATACAGAGTGCCCAAGCTTACTTTAGTTGAAGGTTTAAAAAATGAAACATTTGAGGTAGGCCAGAGAAACCACTTGTTCACAGCTGTCAGCCATCTGGCGCACCAGAGGGACTTTTTTTTTTTTTTTTTTTTTTTGCAATTAAGATAATTTTTCAAATTTACTAACTATTGGATTTAGACAATAAATGGATTTACAAAGTTGGAGAGCACCTCCTAAAACCCCCTTTCTACTTATTTACGATAAAGAAAGAGAAAGCCTGTCGTATATCGTTTTTCTAAGCTTTAGAAAGCCCGCGAAATACAATAAAATGTCACGTGACTGGCGCATTCGTGCGCCATGATAAGTGCTGCTCTCAACCTGGGTTTCAGTGAACGAAATCAGCTGTGGCATTGGCTCCACGACACCGTTGCAGCGGCAGGCTGATATGTCTGCGATGGTTTCTTCGTCCGCTTCATGGAGTAGGCGCACATAACGGTGCAACCCGCAGGGAGCTGATTAACCTGCCGTTGGAGCTGGGCTTTCGAGTCACGGCCGCAGCTAATTTAGTTCAATCAAACCACGATTGAGAGCACCACAATCACAATCGTGGCGCACGAATGCGTTAGTCGTGATATATATATATATATATTGCATTCCGCGGGCTCTCTTTAGATTTTGAAAAAACGATACACATGAGACTTTCTTTATCGGAACTAAATGAAATGGGAGTTTCAGAAGGGGATCTCCAAATTTTCAAATCAGATTTATTCCAAAGGCAATACTTAGTAAACTAGAAAATTTATCTTAATTACTAATTAGTTAATTGCAGAATAAAAAAAAATGCCTGCGGTACGCCAGACTGCTGGCAGCTGTATACAAGTGGTTTCTCTGGCCTATCGCAAATGCTTTATTTTTTAACCCTTGGCTAAAATTAGCTTGGACACGCACAGCTTTTCGAAGCACCGGCGGCAAGGGGAAGCGCGCATCGAGGCACCCTAAAATCGAAAGCGCTTGTAGCGTCATCTCGGGTACTCGGAGAGCACCATTTCGCAACAATGAACGCGCATTGGGATATGTGCTGCCATCTGTTACCTTTGACAAGACATACTTTGACGCTTGTTCGCAAGTCTTGGATAGTAGGCACTGTAGTTGTAGGGGGACCACACATCTTGGCGTCTGCTGTGTGGTTTCTCATTATTGGGTCGTTGATGTTGTCTCTTCAGAGACATGCTTTGAGCCCCTGATGTTGTTACTCGTTGGTAAATTTAATTTTGCTGAAAGCACCAGACATGGGATTACATGTCGTTTAGTTAGGTGAGGTGATGTTTCACGTGAGTTTGTCGAAGCATTCGGCGTGCTGTCGTGACGTCTTGTGTCCAACGATGTCTTTTTCTGCTTAGGCAGTTGAGCAAGACCTACTATGAAGTCTTGGGAGTGAAAAAAGACTGCACACAGAAAGAAATCAGAGATGCCTACGTCGAATTATGCAAACAGGTACGCAAACGCAATGCGCATTTTAGCACATGGTGGTTGCGTGTTTAGACATGCCTGAAATGCTTACTTGACCGTTGCAGTACGTATACAACCTTGACATTGTAACCTTGACTTCTTCTGTATCGCGAAAATCATTATTTTAACTGGCACTGTGGCTTACGCTATGCTAGAGGGTTTGAGCGGATGATATGGACCATGGTAGATTGTGACCAACGGAAGAAATGTATGAATATCTGCTCACGGTTCAAGGAGCTGACTAGTGCGCCAGAAATTAGAACTTTCGTACCTGTCACACTTTCTTTCCAAGATCCTCCTGAAGGTAGGAACATGCGCATCCATGTTGTCTTGCTCTTTTTCTTCGAAGCTTCACCCAGACGTAAAAGGTGCTGCTGCTCGACCATCGAGAGACCATAGCAAATTCACTGAGCTCAACCATGCTTATACAGTTCTTAGCAGACCTCTTGATCGGAAGCACTATGATGAAACTCTTCAACATCCAGGCTATCACACTGCCCAAGGTGTCGTGTGGAGGCCTTCAGCTGCGCGGTAAATATTTCTGTATTTCCTATCGTTTATGTCTGTTTTACGTACTCGTTTTTTTCTTTCATGACTAGAAAGAAAAATAAATACGAGAAATGCATCCCATTATACAAGGACGACGCAAAAACAGCTTTATGTCTAAAGTGTAATTCTACTAAAGCACTATGAGAAAATAATGTGGTTATAAATACTGCAACAATTCATATAGCCAAATGCTGCACTGTTTGTGTCACAGATGGAAAATTATCACAGAAGACCATTGAGAACAGTACAATCAACACCAACATGCTAAAAGAATCAGTGACCACTCAGTCGGACAATAAGATTGCGCAAAGAGAGCTGATGCAAGTACTGCACTAGCTCACCTGGATGAACTAAAGAAAATAAATAATTGTTACATAAAGATTGCAAGAAGCTGCTGTTAGTCGAGAGTAAACTTGGAAGTAAATGGCAGACTGTTTGGGATAATGAAGGCAGCATCGTTTATTTTGCTGTGTTGGCTTTGTTCTTCTTAGGCATATTATTGCTTTGCCATATTTCTCCTCTCTGGTTGCCTGACATTTTGTTTTGCTTCGTTAGCTTGTCACTGTTTGCATAACATATATACTTAGTACACTAATGTCATCAAGGTGAAATATAGGCATTCTAATAAACAAAAGAAGAAATGGCACCTTGCGAAGCCAGTCCTAAGCTGATGGAGGCTGTGTGAGCACCAAGTCATTTTGTGCAGCATTCGAATTAGGCATGTATGTATGTGCGCCTTGCCTATATATATATATGTATATATATTTTTTTTTTCATGCCTCACATGACCTATATAAAAATGGCTGGTAACCATCACTGGGCTGTTTAAACCAAAACTGAAACAGATGCGAGAAGTTAATAGGGTATTGGGATCAATATGCAGTAATGTCTTGCTTATCAAATTTGGTTTCTTATTCTTAATGCTCATGAAACGAGGAAAAGCCTTTTTGTGAACTAAATGGTAAAAGAGTTGCAGTAAACAGTTCTTATTTTCTGACTGAAAGCATCATAAGCTAAGGAAAGGGCATTTCACAGCATCTTAAATCAAATGCATGCTCCCATTTCCACTCCAGCTTGCTCTTACAAGAGTCTGGTTGTAGACTTGTATCTTGTTAGGTTCCTGAAAAAGGGAATTTCAATCAAAAGCTGGGATTTTAAAATGATAGTCCATTTGCAAAAGGGTCAGGTTTTTCTAACCAAATGTTTAATATATGGTAGTCTTGGCTGCTTATGCACTGAAAAAGCAACACAAGGCACTACTACGAATGAAATTGAGGTAACCTTTATTTTCTCATTAACCGTTCCAACAGCTACTACTATAGCTGTGTCTGCTAATGTGAAAACATTTGGTGATGTGTCGTTTTCTGATCGGCAGTGCTCCATTTTCGGAAGCAGAACATGACTCACTGCGGAGGAAAAGTACAAATGAACATTGCATCTTAACTTAATCATATTTTTAATGTGGACTTAGCGCACACACTGGACACGACTCACTAATGTAGAGAGGGAGGATACAAATGAACATTGCAGATTTACTTAATCATTTTTTTTTAATGCAGGCTTTTTGTACACACCGTTCTGAGAAAGCATCACGACACTTCTAAACACATTAAGAAATAAATAAAATCATAAGTCGTTACCTCACCCATTGAGCAAAGAATATCAGCAACCAAAAGCATTCATCGCAATGAAAACTTCTCATTGCGTCCTACCTTCGGTAATCCAGCCACTAGCCCTTGTGACACAGAGCTCATATTCACACAAGGTGGTAGATGAATAGTCCTCTATGGTCACTCTTGGAGCGAAAAATTTGGAGGGGTAGTCCAGTTTGATCAGTTTTTCCTAAAGCATTTCTTGGAAAGAAAGAAAGAGCGGAGGGGGTGCAGTGTAATAATAATAATATTGCTTTATTTGCCTGTATATACGGAGTAATTTGCCAGGCTACTTAAGCATCATTTTCATATGCAAAATTTCTTGCTGGAGAGGCTGGGGGAGGTGACTTCTGGCCCACATCAGCCCCTGTAAATTTGCCCCTGTCCCCAATGCCTACAAAACATGCAAAATAGTATTTTCATTGCTCCAGTTCTGAGTTATTACAGTGAGTACAAGGACAGTTGCAGTGGCCTTAGCTCTTTCTTGCCAAGGTGCAAGCAAGCAACGTAGCATTAGTTTTTTTGCATGCAGTACTTAGAAAAAAATGCCAGCCTTTTATTAAAGAGCAGCTAGTCTAAATGGGTATGTGGATGCACAGAGACCACAAAGATGCACTGTATGAATGTGGTGGATCAATTTCAGAAAAGAAATGCGATCAGCACGTTTTAAAAATCTGAAGCCATCGAGGCGAGCGCTGGTGTTACATAAATCATTTGGAGAGTATATATACGAGGAGAGAATTCACTTTGTCTTCAGTTATTTTATCCTCATCGAGTTATTCTTGAGCACTTTTTAGACCAGCTTCAGCATCTCATATTAAGCAGCGAATAAACAAATAAAAAATGAATAATGTTTTTATTGGGTGGCACTTTTTCACGTGTTTCATGCATGAGGTGACCTGGAATGGGCGTGCAGTCTAGCACCATCTGAAAATTAGAGCTGTTCTTCCATTTGTTCAGCCTTTGCTATATAATTTTCTCAGATCTGGAGCAGCTCGAAGCGGCCTACCTGTTTATCTGCGGTACATTTTCTAATCCACCAATGAAGATCCGAGGACCGGTTTGTCAATTGTTCGAAAACTCTCTAAATTTGACCAATGAACATGCTATCATGAGGGCATTGGCAAAGCCTTCAGCAACATGATAGCAAATATCTATGGTGACAGCACTGTGGGTGCAGTGTGATTATAGCCAAAATATTAAATTGTGATGCACTGATTCTTTTGCATCTGGTTTCAGTTATGAAAACCCATTCATGTACAGGCAAGGAAAAGAAGGAACAGAATCAGAGCACTACAAGACGCCAAAGTATGAGGATTTTGCTGATGAGTTCAAGAAGGAGCGGATGTATCACCAGCGTTCCAAGATGTATGTTGTTGTGGGATGCCTCTTCCTGGTCTTGTCAGGCGCTTGCCTCCACTACGCTGCATTCAGGTGAGAGCACTTACGACTGTGGCAGGGCACATGTTATGGATGTATCACCAACGTTCTAAGGTGTATGTTGTTGCGGGATGCCTCTTTCTGATCTTGTCATGCGCTTGGCTCCACTGCGCTGTATTCAGTTGAGAGCATTTACGACTGTGGCAGGGCACATGTTATGTTTTTATTTATGTTTATTTTAGTTATTCATACTGTCAGCACTTGCTAAGACAGGCATACGCTGATAATTCTATAATCTGCTCACTTGTTTGTACTGTTTAAGTTAAAAATAAAGGCTGCCTGAAATTGGATTGTATTGCTTTCCATTCCTAATTTAGCAAACTGCTGGCATTTACAACTCATTGCAGTTACAATTCATTTTTATTTTTTGCCATGTCTTACACTAGTGCTGTTTTTGCCCATTGCCGTGGTCTCGGCTTTTGCCAGCACAGAACATCTGAATGTCGTTTAAGTAATTAATTAATGAGCAACCAGTCAAAGATACAGTCTTGATTGTCTGTTATAGGCACACTGCTGGCACAGGCGATTATTGTTTTTGTTTGCCAGGATAGACCCATGTCCCTGTCACATTTCGTAAATGTGAGGAACTTAGTTTTCTTTCAATATCTCTTCTATTTCCCTCTTTTTTTATTTCTGTATTGCCAGCTTTACTCACTATAATTTGCACTGCTTTAATTTGTGGGTAATCGTTTGGGTCTATTGTAATCTGTTACACAAGAGAGAGTCTGCTGGTATTTACCAGCCTGTTGTTTGTTTAATTGCAGTAGAGCGAACGCGATGATTAGATGGTACTCTCGAGGCATTGCAGATGAATCTGTATGATATTCGGAAGATAGTGGGAAACTAGAAAGCTTGGTGTGATGTGGTTATAAGGTTATAGGGTTATAGAAGAATCAGACATGACTGAACTGAATTGAACTGAAAAATTTCCTTCAGCGTGTTGCTTTTGTGTCAAAGCCCGAAGGTTTGCAATGAAATCCAAATTGCTTGCCCTCGTATATCCTCCATCAATTAGAAATGCCAGTGCAATGAGAGGGATGTGCCTATGGAAAATTAAACTCCATGGTTACCATAGTTCATTGTTTCAATCAATCATTCTGTTAGCATTTGCCTCTGTCATCTATCACCACTGTTCTCTAAGCATTGAGCTTTGGAGAAATAGTCTCAAATATTTTCTGCCTACAGGTATGGGAGTTCCAATGAGATGAAGAACAGAATGCAGGAGAAAAACAGACAGAATTGGGAACAATATCATCAGTCTAAAAGGGATTTCAGGTGAGCCTTCTTGAGTGAAGTGCTTTTTAAGCATTGTATAGTATTGTATTCGAACTCCCAACGAAGGAGCCTAACAAGACAGCTTTTTTTTACACAGAGTGTACGCATTTTGTTCAGTCAAAAAGCGTCGCCATAACCCAGAATTGAGAAAAAATTGTTAGAAAAAAATATGCACGTAAATTGATATCATAATTGTAGTGCAACCGTTCTTTGTGCTGCGTTCAGTGTGGTGTCATACCATTTCGCTTCTCATTTAGCATCCATCTGTTAGTCAAGTTGGACACTACTTTGCGATAGGGATTAGAACCAATGACATATGTACCTCTAAATGTGTGCCATTCATCATAAGCATAGGAGTGAACCGGGAAGTGAGGCAGGTCCTGCGCTTTCCTTTCCCGCAAAACGAAATCAAAACATTAAATACTTTGCCGAACTATGTGCTTCTCTCTCAGTTCCAAAAATGCTCGGAATGAAAAGGCGATGTTAAAGCTGCTGTTGCGTCTACTTTTAGGCAAAGTCGTCTGAATTTTTTACTTGTTGATGTGTTTGTTGGTACCTAGAGCAGATTTCTCGGCCTGAGCATGGCGCTTCAAATATAAAGGAATGAAGTTTTTTTTAGTTTCGGTTTGGTTTGGTTTGGTTTGTGGGGTTTAACGTCCCAAGGCGACTCAGGCTATGAGAGACGCTTAGGGGAGGACTCCGGAAATTTCGACCACCTGTGGTTCTTTAACGTGCACTGACATCGCACAGCACACGGGCGCCTTGCTTTTCGCCTCCATCAAAAAGCGACCGCCGAGGCCGGGATTCGATCTCGCATCCTTGGAAACAGTAGTCGAGCGCCGTAACCACTGCGCCGCCCCAGCGGGGTGTTTTTCTTAGCTTCAAATTACGGTTCTGCAATAATGATCATTGTTGGGACCCACACAGGGGGCACCTGCTAAAGCAAATGTTTGCGTGTACTGTGCGACACCACTGACGCCGAGCACCTACGCTTAGCTGTGTGTGGCATCGCCATGTCTGGGGAAAAGGGTATCTTGGTGGTTTAGCCAATGCCAAGTGTTTGGACTTTTAAGGCCCCTCAGCGGAGATGACACACCACTTTGGCCCAGCTTCCTATAGACAGCACCTCCGGGCTGACCCGGTTGGGGGAAATTGGCAGTCACCTTTTCCTATTCTCCCTTTATCTTTCACTTTCCTATTTTCTTTCTTGCAACTATCTTGCTACTCTTCTCTTCTCGATTTTTTTCTTCTAGGTGACGAGGGCTAACCTTGCACGGCAAACCAACCTGAGTTCTGCCATATTTGGTTATAGTTATGGTGTACAGCTGGCGTGGGCAGGACTTAGCTCCATTCCCCACGTTGGGCTCTGTGCTGGGTGGCTGCCACTGTGGAAAAAAAAACTATCATTTTGAAGGCTGCTTTCCTCCTTAGAAATGATTGCCTTCCCAATAAGAGGGTGAAGACCGAAACTACTTCTCATTTCATCTACGAAAAGAAAGAAACATTCCCCATGTACCACATTGTCCTCAGTGAGCAAAACAAAATACCTGCCAGAAAATTATCACCCTTCTTTGTATTGAAATGCCTCACAAGTGCCCTTGGCCCAGGCTACAAAGTCGCTAACGACCCGCCGTGGTGGTGCAGTGGTTAGGGCGCTCGACCACTGTGCCCAAGGTAGTGGGATCGAATCTCGGCTTCGGCAGCCGCTTTTCTATGGAGGTGAAAAGCAAAGCACTTGTGTGCTATGCGATATCAGTGCATGTTTAAAGAACACCAGGTGGTCGAAATTTCCGGAGGCCTTCACTATGGCGTCTCTCATAGGCTGAGTTGCTTTGGGACGTTGACCCCTCCCCCCTCCCCAAACGAAACCAAACCAAAGTCACTAAGCTAGCCTGTGGGGATCTTCTTCTTGAACTACTTGATGAAACTCAGCACTCGAAATTGACAGGCATTGAATCATTTGGTGATATCTCAGTCTTCATAGCACCTTGCAGATCTCTTAACAGAGTATGTGGTGTCACCTTGGACAATGATTTCTTGCACTTGACTGAAGAGGAAATGCTCGAAAGGGTTTTTCAACAGAACGTAACAAATGTACAAATAATCAGAATTCACAATGACAGTAAAGAAATCTCCACGAAAAATCTTATCCTCACTTCTCCCTCCTGCACCTTGCACGAATTCATTGAAGTAGGATACGCCAAAATCTCCGTCCATGCCTAATACA
Source organism: Amblyomma maculatum (assembly GCF_055883805.1). NCBI lineage: Eukaryota > Metazoa > Arthropoda > Arachnida > Ixodida > Ixodidae > Amblyomma > Amblyomma maculatum. The sequence goes on along the minus strand of NC_139353.1, from coordinate 44,997,289 downwards.
AAATCCCCGCCACTGCTTCAGATGCCAAAGATTTGGTCACTGCTCCCAGAGTTACCGCGGCCACGAATCCTAAGCCAAATGTGCATCTAGCGACCATAAGTCTGAGAACTGTAACGCTGCGCCGCACTATGTGAACTGCAATGGTGAACACCCCACATACTCTCGATCATGTCCAGCATGGAAAACAGAAAAAGAAATAATCACTCTAATGACAACAGAAAAGATCATACAAAGATGCCAGAGCGCATATTGCAATCGCGGGGACACTAAAAGTTTTCTTTCACCTCAAAAATGGACTTCGCTGGTGTGTTGCAATGGGTTGACACAACACATCAGCTTTTGGCACCTGCCCAGGCCACACAGAGCGGCTCGGAGGCAGGGCTTTCCATGCCCCACATGGGAGTAGACAGGGCTACTCCGCCACTCCCAAAGCAGACTATGAGACCCTCTGGGTCAACAAGCCTGAAGCCCCCCTTGCATGGGGAGGTCAAACTCAAACGTGCAGGTGTATTCTGCACGATGGTGTAGTGCCTCTGGAGAGGCAGTGGACACGAACCGAGAAGGCGCCATGCCGTCAGCCTCTCAGAGGCGGCAGAACTCCTCGGAGTGGCAAAAATAATAAAACATAAGTCCTGAAAGTATCTTAACTTTCCACTTTACATAAACAGGAAAAAATGACATTCCTAGTACAGTGGAATTGCAGACGACTTTTAAATAACTTAGCCGACATAAAAGATATCTTACACACACTCATACCTACTGCACTATGTATGCAAGAAACAAATTGAGGCCCCAAACACACAAGCATAATTGAGGAATATCAAGTCTTCCACTCTGACAGGGAGCAAGTAAAAGTAGGCTTTCGGGTGGAATGGCTGTCATAGTGCAGTGTGGTGTTCCAGCCCAAGAGCTGAAGCTAAACACTCGATTAGAAGCTCTAGCAGCGTCTATAATTGCATTCAAGACCATCACATTGAGCCACACCTTAAAATTACTTTTCATGACTTGGAACACCTTTTTAGCCAACCACCGGAACTATACCTTGTAGTTGGAGATTTTAATGCACACTCTCCTTTGTGGGGTAGCGAAAGAACCGACACACGATGCCAAATTATAGAGGACCTCATTATTTGCACTAACGTTAGCTTGCTAAACTCTAGTAAGCCTGCATACTGTTCTCCAAGCACAGGAAAAATGAGTGTTTCAGATTTGTGTTTTAGGTTACCTTGTAACAATTTTAAATGGAATGTTTTAAACAATCCATATGGGAGCGATCATCTGCCCGCAATAATAGGCTTATCATCGTCACTGTCACTAATCTTGACAAAATCACAATGGTGGAATCTCATTTTTGTAAACTCTGAGCTTTTTATAGTAGAGGCAAATTTAGCAGCATTGTTTTCAGAAACTCTTAGTGTTGATGAATTGAATGATTACTCACGGCCTGTATTAATGATGCCGCATGCCTTGCAATACCACGGACTTCAGGAGTGGTAGAACAAAACCACAAAGTGTGGTGAACGCAGGAGTGTAAGTAGGCTAAGAAACAGCAAAATAAGGCACGAGGTATTTTCCGAGCATACCTGTCACATGAGAACGAAATAGATACACTCGTTGCAAATCATAAAAAGAATCCTGGCAAAGACATAAGTCATTCGTAAGAAGTTCGACGACATCTAAAAGAATGTTGGAACAAGTGCATAAACTCATTGTAGCTTTTCCTCTTTCACAATTCTTTTCATGACAGCTCCTGGTACACCAACAAACATCGAAGAACAGGCAAATATACTAGGGGAACGTTTCTGTAACATTTCCAGTTTATCGCACTACACAGAAACATTCTTAAAATACAAAAGCATAGCCGAGAAACAAAGACTACCAAGAAGTGGTGGCACAAATGAACCATACATAATAGTTTAACACTGCAAGAAATGAAGAAAGCCCTAGCTGCCGGTAAGCACACTGCACCCAGTCCTGATAAAATCTATTACGAAATGCTCGCCCATCTATCCGAACCGATTTTAGAAGCACTATTAGTTCTTTAACAAAATTTCAGTTGTAGGGAAACTGCCACAGGTATGGAAAAAAGGTGTTACTGTGCAAGTTTTGAAACCTGTATAGTCGCCGACCTCTCCTGGCAGTTGTAGGCCCATAGTGTGCACCAGCTGTTTAGCAAAATATTCTGAAAGTGTTTTAAACATCAGACTACCTTTATTTTAGAATCTCATGACCTAAATTTTGGTAAGTGTAGTTTTAATAAAGGATGCACAACAAATAACCATCTAGTGTGCCTCGAAATCACTATCCGAGAGACTGTTATACTCAGACAGCAGTGTCTTGCCATTTTATTTGACCTGGAGAAGGCATATAATGCAACGTGGAGATTTGGGATATAGTGTGACCTGGCAGATTTATGCATACGTGGCAGGGTGCAAAAAGTTTTAAGTGACTTTCTATCACATCATTCTCTTCTTTTCTTCAGGAAAATGGTGTACCTTAAGGATACATTTTAAGCACAACACTTTTCGTTGTAAAAATGAATTCAATTTGCAGGGTAATCTCAAATTTCATAATGTATTCACTCTGTGTCGACGACCTTCAAATAGCCTCCACATCATCCAACATACCTACATGTGAGACAGATCCAATAAACAATAGATACTCTAGCGACGTGAGCCAGTGAAAATGGATGAAAATATTCCCTACAGAAGGCAGTGGCGGTTATGTTCTCGCTCAATCGAGGCATACCGTCCAACTCCATCCTACACCTAAAAGAAAATGAATTATATCTGTAAGCAATGAACACAAATACTGAGGCATTACATTTGACTAAAAACTCACATTTCTTTCCCACATATGAACACTGAAGAAAGCCTCCAAATCTCTAAACATACTGAAGGTTCTTTCACGAAAACGTTGGGGATCTGATAGAGCATGCCTTTTACACATTGTCGCTCTGTTATACGCTCCTCCTTAGACTATGGAGGCATAGTATATGCTTCAGCTAGAACATCATATTTAAAGAAATTAGACCCAGTGCATAACTTAGGCCTGTGCCTTGTTGTGGTGCATGCAGAACATCTCCTGTGGATAGTCTTGATGTGGAAACAAATGAGCCTCCATTGAAAGATAGACGAGCTCCACTTACATGTGTGTATGTCCTCAGAATGAAGCCACTGAAAGAACAGCTCTGTTATTCACTAGTCACGACTTGCCCCTCAGATAAACCACAGACGACAAGGCCATTGATAATGCGCTTCGAAAACATATGCCGTGAACTCCATATTCTGGACACATTACCTGATATCACTCAAAACAGCAGCTTCTTAACGCCGTAGTGCAACTTTTCAACAGTCTGTGACCTCACTCTAACATAGTTAAAAAAAAAACAAAAAGCCTAACTCCTAAAGAGCATATCATACAAGAATATCTCACACTGAAAGAAAAGTACAGCAATTATACCTACACAGACGGTTCTAAAAGTACTTCTTATAATGGTTGTGCAGTACTGGATGGGAACTCCAAAAAAGTAATCAGACTTCACCAGTGTGCATCAATATTTACAGCTGAATGTTATGCTTTCCTGGTAGCTGTAGAAAAAATTATAAATAGCAGCAATGAGATCAGTATTTTTAACACAGATTCACTGAGGGCACTCACAGCTCTAAATTCAAGAAATGCAGTCATGCCATTGCTTGGTAATATAATACACAATATAACAGAGGTCTCAACACAAGGACATAACACAATTTTGTGTTGGGCTTCAAGCCACTTAGGCATCGACGGAAGTGAAAGAACAGACACTTGTGCTGCTCAGTGTCATGGCAAAAAAAATTGAGAAAGTAAACATGGTACATATAGACTGCATGAAGTTAATACAGCGTAAACTGAAAGATAAGTAGCAGTGCATGTAGAATAACCAAGACAGTAATAAATTAAACGCTGTAAGGCCTATAATAGCCGAATGAAAATCAAGCACACTGTTTCATAGAAGGGATAGTCTGCCGTCTCCGTATTGGACACGCACATCTTACGTGCGATTTCTTACTAATGAAACACAATAAGCCAGTGTGTGAAGAATGCGGGGAGGTGCTCACAGTCAACCACATCCTAATTACATGACCAAAACTCGGAGACACTACGGACAGAGCACTTTACTATGTTTTTACAAATTTAGCATCCGACTCCACCTCAGCCTACTTTTAGAAGAAAAAGCAATCGTAAACTTATCGTGTATTTTTTGGCTTCCTAAAAGAGGCACACTTTCTTGGCAAGCTATAGTTATTAACTCACTGATTCCCTTTATTGCAAAAAACACATTCTAACCTTGCTCTTGGTGCATGATAGCCTTAGTTGCTTATGCGTCGTAAAACCCAACTAAACCAACACACATGTTTATTGGGATTGTATAACTTCTGTTGCCCTGTTGTTTGGTTTGGTTTGTGGGGTTTAATGTCCCAAAGCGGCTCAGGCTATGAGAGACGCCGTAGTGAAGGACTCCGGAAATTTCGACCAACTGGGGTTTTTTAACATGCACTGACATCGCACAGCACACGGGCGCCTTGCTTTTCGCCTCCATCGAAAAGCGGCCGCCGAGGCCAGTATTTGATCCCGCGTCCTTGGGAACAATAGTCGAGCGCCGTAACCACTGCGCCACCCCGGCAGTAGGAAGCCATGTACATCAGGCAGGCACTTATGCAGAAATGCTTTTTGGGGAGGGGCTCAAGGTAACTTCTTGTTTTGGATCACATACTTTGTTAGAAGTTGAAAGTAATGGCTTTTGTTTCCATCACATGCGCGCGATCCTGAATCATGAAACCATTTTCTCATTTGTTAATCTGGAAACCCTGTGAAAAAGTTTCATGATGTTCCTCATAGCAGCTGTAATATCTGTAATCTCTGTGCATTGCTAGCAGTGTTTATTTTTTAGTTTGGCTCATCTGTACTGAAGCCCATTACTTCGAGCATAGCGTGTGTTTTCATTGCCTGACATTTAACGTACAAATCTCACCGCCTTTGCAGGAAGTACGGCATGGAAGGCCAGATGGAACGGCTGCTTGGTTACAAACCCGAGAAAAAAGAAAATGGTGACATCAACAGTGATGGAAAATGAGGCCTTGCCATCTGTTTTACATGTGACTGTAATAAAAAGTAGTTATTTTATCTGCATCAGGTGTGCACATTTAATGTGTGATCCAAATTCGAGTTCCTTTTGAAGGTAGTGCGAAAAACGAGGATCAAGAGTAGAAAAACACAACACGAGCGCTTGGTCCTCGTTTTTCGCGCTACGTTCAAAATGAGCCAGATTCAACTCGCCCAACTAATGGTAGTTCTATGAAGGCAGCTTCGAAAACATTTCTAGTACACACAAGAGAATTTATTGCAGGAGTACGCTGCTCTCAATGCATAAATACTTGTCACTGCTTCATCCAAATGAAGTTACCGATGCATCTGTTTGTGTAAAGCACGTTCTCCTGCCTGTTGAGCTACTGTTGATTATGTATTCTTTTACTCCTGAAGAGGACTCTTGGAATTCAAGCTATGAAAATTTGATGAGTGATGCACCAATTTGCTTGCATCAATAATGCTATCATTTCTGACTCTTCATATGCTGCAGGGAACTGGTGCATCTGGAAATACAGTTGTACATTATGGCAACAATTTTTAACACTTATGCAGGCTTAGAAAATTTGCACTATAGCTGGATGTAATTAGAAAAACAATGCAGCAGATATATGCCTCACAGGAGGCTGTGTTGTCAATGGGGTTGAACACTTTGATAGAATAATTATCATGGCATCCTGTAAACTGTTTTATGCCTGCTGGTGTAGTGTGGTGATAGTATTGAAGGTGGAAAAGTGAATTTCTGAACTGTAGATTGTACAGAGCAGGTCAACTGTGGCACCCAGCACAAAATACAATATTTATGAGATGGGATAAGAACAACAGCCTTGTACACAGTAGCTTCTGTTCAGCGATCTGCAAGTGCTCTGCTTTTGTACATATATGATAGCAATTTGAATTTGCTTGCATTTTCTAGCCTTCGTTTTTAATTTGCAACACACAATCATTCGTATTTTTTATATTTGGCATTAATATTAGCCCCTAGGAAATAATCTAATTGTTCTTGCATTTAGGTAGCATCACTATACATGCTTTAGAGCAGAAAGTGCCATTTAAAACGCTTTCAGACGACTTCGCAGAGTTGGTGTACTGTACAGTTTACAGTTTGAAAATATGCTGCGTCTAACAGCTGCAAGATGACTGTCCACAATGCCCTTTGTGGTTTTAAGGTGAAAAGCTTACTCGGCTCTTGAGTGGCGTTCACAGAATTAAAGTGCCTGCAGGTAGTAGCAGCAAATAGATATAATGTGATGTGTATCAAAATTTTGATGCAACCAAGGAGGTTTTATAGTATAACCTCCTTGGACGCAACCATTCTTTGTGTAGCGCTCAGGGTTGTGTTGTCGTATCGTTTTGCTCCCCATTAGCAGCCATCTGCTAGTCAAGTGGAGGCCAGTTTGTGATGGGGATTCAAACGGACGACGTATGTATCTTAAATTTTATGTCGTTAATTGTAAGTTTAGGTGTCCATCTAGCTGTGAGACAGGCACTAGCTGTACTGCACCTTTCTTTAACTCAAAAACCGAACTGAAGACGCTCAACACTTTGCCAAACGGCCAAACTCTGGCAGCCTCTCAATGCTAAACCAGCAAGCAAAACCACGCTAAGCAGTGCATTCGCACGTTTTCACAGGGGATAGAGCACTGGTAGTATTTTTTTACACAACAAACATTCACGGCAAATCGGGTTGCAAAAAAGAAAAAAATCTACCCTCGGCGGGACTCGAACCCGCAATCCCCGGTTTAGGAGACCGATGCCTTATCCGTTAGGCCACGAGGGCGAGACGGTTAGTGACCGCGAACATTGCCATTTAAAATACTTTGCTAATGTTTTGTGTTTTGTTTTGTTTTCAGATTTTTAAGAGCTAGTAATGTTTACATATTTAACATCTACACAGTTTAAAAAGCTCGTGGTTTATAAAAGTGGGAAATACAAAGTGCCGCCATTTTAGCGTTCATGCTAAAGTCCATATATTGGCTTTCACTTTACTAGTTTCCAAATATTTTCAGCTTCCAATTTAACATTAAAACATTATTAGGGCTTTATAATTACATTAAAATGACGTTGCATTAAAGACAAAATTTTTGTGGTTTTTGACCTTGTGGTGTGGTACGGTGGTACGGTACGGTCGGCGAATAGCGGCGGTAGCAGCGGCTGATTGTAGTGTTTAGACAGCGCTGCTCACCTTGGCTGCTCTGCGGCATCACGTTGTGCGCCGCTAACAACGGCAAGGCTCTAATCGAAGGTGAAACAGGGGACGATATTATCGTTGCTAGCAGACTGGTCGCACTGCAGCTCGCCGGCACCGCCTGAAGCAAACACCACCTCAAGCCAAGAGCGAACAAGAAAACACCATGGCGTTTTCCCTTGCCGGTCGTTTGGGCCTGGCGACGACTACGGCTTTACTTAGATCGCCGGCAGCAGCGGCAGCGTCGCCGCTGCGACTTCTTTGCACCGCGTCGACCGCGGACAAAATTTCCAAGCTCGTCAAAGAAGACAAGGTCGTCGTCTTCATGAAGGGCGTTCCCGAGAACCCAAGATGTGGCTTCAGCAACGCTGTAGTTCAAGTTCTGCGCATGCATGGCGTCGACTACAGCGCGCACGACGTGCTCGAAGACGAGACCCTTCGCCAGGGGATCAAGGACTTCAGCAACTGGCCCACAATCCCACAAGTTTACATCGACGGCCAATTCGTCGGCGGCTGCGATATCCTCCTCCAAATGCACCAGAACGGCGAACTAGTCGACGAACTGGCTAAAGTGGGCATCAAGTCGCTGCTCGTCGACGCCGCGTCGTCTGCCGAGGGTTCCACCGACGAAAAACAGGAGAAACGGTAGCGCGAGCTGCAGATTGTAGAGGGTGACGTATCGCGCCATTAACTGACTGTGGCTGCTGCAGTGAAATACTTTCTTAGCCACTTATCGGGTGCTTGTGCGGACATGCGGTGAGCGTGCAGAGTTGTCTCTGTCGGGTCCTAGATGCTGCGCGAAGAGCGCATTTCGAATTCGCGCATGTCGCAGGCGGCTGTAGCCTAAAAAACGCACATTATGGCTCTTCTGTTTGCTGAGACCTGTCGCGAACGTCAGTGCAACGAGAAATGTGCTGTCGGTAACCGTTGTGGCCATTTGAGTGTTCGAAGATTAAAAATGCCGCCGCAGTGAGTCTGGCGCTACGTGACTACGAGACGCACGGTAATGGCGGCGCCCTCTGTTCTTTTGTTCCTTTTCTTGTGGTTTGAATTTTGTTTTCACCTTGCATAGACTCAGCGGTATGTCATGAAGTCTTTATTTTTCTTATTTTTAAGACAACTTGTACACGTATCGTCATAGTGATTCACCTGTACCTGGTATGAGACATTGATAAAATAAATCTATTGCTTGCATCAACTTGTGTCCGAGCGCTTCTTGGTTGGTATATTCAATATATTCAATATATTCAATATATATTCAATAAAGTTTTCACTCACTCACTCGTGAATGCACCCCGCGCCAGCCTACGGTGCTGGATGCGGCGCCTTAAGATGGAAAAAAAAAAAAAAATTCTACTTGCCAAGTGCAATATTAGTTAATGTTTTTTTTTTTTTTTCATAATTATTTCTTTCCTGTGGTAAGCACGAGGCTGCTTGAACGTGTGCAGGACACCATCCCTAGTCATTGTCGGATGAATTTGAGAGTTACTTTGTTCTTTATTTGGACCAAAGTTGGGGCTTTTTTTTTTTTTTTTTTCTTAGGACCAAGTATAGCTCCTCATGTGGGTTTCATTACATGCAGTACATTTGTGTTGTTACATAAGCAGCCAGTGAGGCAAGGTTGAAGCAAATCTCGATTTCAGACTTCTCACCTACTGTTCAGTGACAACTGTTCGAGCCTTTACAACTGTGATTATTCCGTGCAAACGCACTGAACAATTCCTATCTCTAATGTTCATGTTTGCTTGTCTCTCGCCCAGTGCAGTCGTGAAACCCCACCTAAGAGAGCACTTAATTGATAGAGAGCATTTGAAGCCTTATCAGGAAAAATATGCATCATTGACAAAGAAAATAATTCGTTGGCTTGAGAAAAGTCACATTACTAGATCAGAAATGACAACAATACATTTCAATGTATCTTCACCTTGAAAACAGTTGGAAGAGAACACATTACAAGAGACGAGCACCAGCCTTGCATTATGTTCATTTCTACTGTCATATTCTGTCTTCCAGCTGGTTTTATGTTGAATCAGTACCAACTCATCTAGTCGTCAGCCTTGTTGAATGCATCTTCATTGTGTCAGTGTTGCCAGTTCTAGACACCACATCATGACCATCATCTTGGTGACTCGTAGAGACGCCTTTTTGTGTGATAACAAACGTGCATGCATTTGGTCCACAAAAAAAAACCGTAAAAGCATGAAAGAAAACAATGCACATGCCAGCACGACAACTGCAGCCACTGCAGCTTGCTGCAAACCAACAACACGAAGCACTGCCGTTGGCAGCTGAGAAGGTGTGAATCTGCCAACTCATTACCATGTCGCCGATAAGAGCACTACAATTGCAGTCCGTGCGGGCTCAATGAGTATGCTGTCACGTATTAGGTTTTAAATTTTGCTGGCCTTCACTTTTCGCTGAGTGAAAAGGGCCATGCCAAGCTCCTCTTTTCGAAACACCTAAGCAGCAGCATTTTCATGTTAATCGACAGCGTTCGCATTGACACCCGAGTGTTTAAAGCGATGTTTGAAATGTTCATTTTTGGGGTCGGCTAAATATTGAAAAAAAAAAAAAACTTATTTAAATAACTACAATAAGTATTAGTTCATTTTTGTTTTTACAGTGTCTATATCATGATATCCACTGTGTGTAAACATGATGAAGTTTGTTTCGTAACTGGCACTTTTAGTATGCATTTTTCTTAGCCCCACTCCTGCAATAGCCTCAGTAGGGGTTGCAGTATCTATAAATAAATAAGTAAGTAAATAAATAAATAAATAAATAAATAAATAAATAAATAAATAAATAAATAAATAACATCCACTTCACACCAGTTCGTTAGAACAGTTTAAATTTAAAATATTCATCTATTTTAGCTGAAACATGCTGTCCACAGGGCTGCCCCGCGGTAGACGGTATATGGTTTTGCTGCCCACCCCTCAGACCGACCGTCCACCTCTAGGGCTTCATGTTTATGTGACTGTGCTGTGGCCAGTCACGCTGCTTCAGATTCTTCAGGGCCCGTCACTGCCCTTTTAGTTTTGTTTCGGAATGGCATCACGCCTTTATAACGCCTACTCACATTTTCCTCTCTTTCATCCACGTGATTCCTCCGCTCTTCGAGCACACTGAACCGTAGCGCTTTGAGAATGCTTCACCGCACGGGTCACAATCTATGCGTTGAAGCATCCTCATAAGTTAACGCAAGGGGACCGTTTGCAACGAGGCGCCACTGCTAATGGATCGCGCTTAGTCGCGGTGATAGGCACTTGTGATTTTGGAGAAATTCGTCGACACTCCCGACACAGTGCTCAAAACAAAGCACGTGACGAATCCGCAAAAAAAAAAAAAAAAAATCGTCGTCGCATAGCTTTCATCTTAATTTATACACAACCATATTTCGTGTTCATTAAAATTAAAATTGCTGTGGTGCTAATGGTTTTCGGCAGGTTTTTAGGGTTATTCGATAATTAAAACATTTTCCTGAAGCCCGAATTAACAAGATATTACTTTATTCACAAACGTGGCCACAGTTTCCTTCTTTTACTTCACTTTATTAGTGTTGGTTTCTAAAAATCTACACTTTCCTTTTCATGAAATATTCCCTCTAATGCAACGCCTACTTGTCTGGCGCATTTACGCTTTCAAAACATTCTATTTTTCACCATGGTGTGGTCCCATTAAAGGAAGACGAGGATGGCTGTTCGTGATTCATATCATGAGTCACTCCGGGGGTTTTAGATTAGTCCTAACCTAATCTAGAAACGTTGAGCCATTCTTACTCAAATGAACGTACCACGGAGGCTCTCGCTTTTGAACGTTTGATAAAGTAGTATTAGAAAAGAGCGGCAATGTCAACTAGTTAGCCGGTTAACTGATTTCTGATAACTTCTAAATATTACTGTTAGGCGCCTATTTGCAGTTAAAAATTTGTAGCCGCCCGACAGCAATGTTCATATCAGTTTTATGAATTTCGAAAGCGCGATTTCCTTGGCGCTACGGCTCAACAAATTTTGGCTGCCTCTTGCCAATATATATAAGCGCGTTTTCATAAAGCCCGCGCTCCAAGCGATGTCCACAGTGCCGAAACGTCCGAGTGCGCCTCCACCACGGAGATACAGTAGATACGGTGAGCTACTCCCCTGATGGGGCAGGGACAGGTAGGTCAACGCCGCTTGCGGCGGGGGCTAGTCTGCCACCGAATTTTTATCTGTTGTAGGCCGTCATTGCACCCGCCACCATTTCGGTGGTGGACGACGGCTGTTGTTGCGGCGCGCGTCTTTCTCTCCCTCTTCCTTTTCTTCTCTATTTTCTCTTCTGTCTGCACGAGGCAGCGGAGGTGGCTCAGCTACAGAGCCAGTAGCAGACCCGTGCATTTTCTTTTCCTTCTTCCTACAGCCACAACAACAACAACAACAACCACGGAGATAGTGGCCGTGGCTGAAAATTAATGTCGCCAGGACCGGCCAGAAAAATGGGGCTACAACGCGGGCACCTCTCTCCTCCCTCCCTATAGCAGTCCCTCCTCACTTCCATATTATACTTCTGCGATGTACACTGTTTCGTTTTACTAACTAAAACAAACAACAAGGTACGTTCATTGATTAGTGCGAGAGTGATGCATTAGTTTGACAGCACACAAAACACAACCGTAGCCATTAACGCTCAGACGACGAGGTAACAAACAATTAATTCTGGGTACTCTTATACTGCATTCATTATGGTCCTCATAGATATTGGCACTAGCGTAGATGCACAAACTGTAGGCCCAAGGCAGACTGTGCTTATCGCTGATTCCTCGTTCCGATACTTTAGAATCATCGATTCGGGGGATACGGAGTCCTTGGAGGGGTAGGAATCTTTATTGCTCCGCCGAGAGGCTACGCCCAGTTGATGTCCTCGATGGAGAAGGCCAGCGCCATGGCGAGTGCCGAGCAGCCCACGCCCATGGCCATCAGCGTGATGGCGATGTTGATGGGGTTGAAGCCCATCCGCGCAGCCACGGTGTCCTCGGGTCGATCGGCCACGGCGTACATGAAGATCATGATGACCGAAGCGATGAAGAAGTAGGTGGCGAAGCAGAAGGCCGTCACCGATGTGGCTGCGATGATGCCCTTGTGCCGGATCAGCTCCAACCGGATGGCGCGAACGCGTTCCTTGACCACCGTCTGTTGGTAGTGGTGGTGCAAAGCATATGTAGCATATAAATGCAACCATCCAAGCAGCGATGCGTCGCCTTGATGTTTCAGGCGATGCCTAAGCCAACTGAAACTGCAATTAAGTTTCATTAATGCAATAACATTAGAGTTGGCGCAGCACTAAAACCCCACTGCCATGTGAAAGACGAAATTCCCTGATTGGTCGAGACAATGATGACATCACAGAGGTCAGGTGACCGTTGCAAAGCACCACGGTGTCAAATTCAAGTATGGCTGCAGTGGGGCATTCAAAAAATTTGGTGTCCTAACCTATTCACCGAACCATCAGGGGTACCTGATGACGTGTAGACGATTGCAACAATAAAACTGAAGCAAGTACATGAAAAAAGTGCAGCCGAAAACTGGAATGCTGACGCATCGGCCCTTAGTCTTAAGTGCACTCGTTGTTATTATTATTATTATTATTTTTTTTTTTTTGCAGTACGTGGATGGTTCTCCCAGGCTAAAAGCCACATAAGTGACTTGACAACGGCTCGGGTACCATTACAAGGCAGCATTAAAAAGAGAATTGGTATAAATCGGCCATATTTTCCTCGGTGTCCTGAACTAGCCCAATCGTAACAGCAAAAGAAGTCACCTACATGCTGAAATTTTTGATGTTATGCTTCGTCCGTTGGCTTTTTGTTTAGATAACAAGAAAGGTTTTGAATGCGTGCAACATTTTGTCACGAAAGAGTTCTATTTTGCGGTTTTGCAGACTTATGTTGGATCCGATTATAGTTTATGGGAATTGCCAACGCATTAATTGCACGGGAGCATACACCAAACAAAATAGTGCTAATATATACACTGATTTACAAAGAAGCTTCATGGGATACAAATGCATTTTATATCCTATTACTTACAGTAACGGAGCAATATAATACACAGCCCGGACGAGGAGTAAAAAGAAATACACTATTTCTTGTGGTGTAAGCGTAAGCATGAAATTCCTAACAGTATCGACATAGCCTATTATATACTGAACTTCGTTGCCAGGCAAGGCCTCTTCTTGGCCAAAAGTTGTGGCCATCCGTCCGCAGCGTCACTTCGGCCAAATACCTCCGCTGCTCCGGGGGCAAACTACAGCTTCGAGGGTCACTGCCTCCCACGGGTTATGCGCCGCGCTGAAAAATGGAAGCACGAGCCCGGGCTCCCTTTAAGATTCCCATTAGCTGCAAGCGTGCATGCCCTCGGGCGCATGGTTTGTGCACAAAGCGCGGCCTCATATTCTATATTCTGATGCAAGAAATCCATTGAGGTCGTCCTTATGAGCACTATATAGCGTTCAATTTAGAAGCTTTTCGTGGAGCGTACATATAATTTTAAACAGTGCTCCTGGCGACCTCTCGCTACCGATTGGGGCAAACCTCCCATATGACATAGCATGAGCTTACTGGGCGAGCCTCTGATGCGCACATCCATCCCGTCTTGGTTAGAGAGTCTCGTCCAAGAATTACAGAAACGGATAGACCGGGAAGATGAATGAGGTGTCGTTACCACACGCGCCTCAGCGAAAGCCTACCAGCCCTCCCAAGTTACGTGGGCGGGACGGGGTGTGTTGCAGCGCCGTCGCGACTTGTTTACTTTTTTTTTTTTTTTTTTTTTTTTTTGCACGCCGGCGTGGGCTGAATTGAACGGAAAGAGGAGGAGCATCTTTTTCGATCGCCTATATAAATTCAAGACCTCGCACAAGCACCCCCAACCCTTCAGGATTTAGCATATACACTGATTCAATACAGGCTATACACTCCATTCATACGGGTCGCAATCCTGAAGAACCACAGGATAAACATACATAGAGCTCTTACCAAACTACATCCCCACACCGTCACACTGAGGTGGATTCATGGTCACACTGGAATCCCAGGCAGTGAGATAGTGCATCGACTCGCCCGCGCCCATCAGCGCCGGGCGCCTGGGATTCCCTGGCCTTATCCACCTACATGGTATGATATACTCTTCACAACAACAACAAAATCAACCTTCACTATGACAACATTAGGCAAACTCTTCGTACACTTCCTCTTCCTGATAAATCCCTCACTACTAGGCAAACACGCATTCTTCGACGCATACACCTAAATACATTTCTTAATCCTGCCCCATTGTTTCTATACCACATCAGACATTCATGCCCGAATTGTTCTGAACACTATGCAAACTTAGAACACTGCATGTTTTCCTGCCCTGTTGCAATTCAGTCACCTCACTTTCCACACCCTCCTCCCCCCACGTGGCGGGCTTGGTTAGCCTCTGGCCAGCCGAAAAACCGTGGCCTTGGGAACCCTGGCCCAGGACATTCTCGACTCTTAATAGTGCGTTAAATAAACTTGTTTCCTCCTCCTCCCTCCTCCTCAGGGCTAATAGAGGTAACTTAAAAAAGAAATTGCTTTGCGATGACGATTGATGGGATACCTATATTGCTTGCGCGCTTTTTCTAGTTTTCGTATTCAGCTGTTCGTGGGCCCTGTCTACAATAACCGCCGTACACAATTCCTCCGTGGCATAAATTAGTTCCTAGTTAATACTTTCGTGGTTATCTAAACAAAAGGCTAACCATCAGAACAAATCGTAAGCTGAAGAATTTCGATACCTCTGGACTGTTTGGCACAGTCAAACATCAAAAACTGATTCCTGTTTAGCGGAGTAATATACACGCCGCGTACCACGTGCCGCGTACTGGTGCTAAGTTGTACCCTATAGCGTAGAGCCAGTTTCTCAATGTGAGAGTAAATTATTTCGCCGGAAACAGGAAAAAAACTGATGCAGAAAAATCAAAACGGTTGCTTACGGTTGAGCTGAACGTGGACACGTTGTCATCCTGCGTGCATACAAAAAAAAAAAAACAACAAACAAACAGTATAAATCATGCAGGCCCAAATCACCTGTATTAATATCTCCGCCGAAGACCAGTATGAAACTCGCAGGTAGAGCTTCCTTTCCTTTTTTTTTTTTTTTCGTGCTTACGCAATGTATTTCAATCCATTTGGCAATCTGGGATACTTCTTTAACGCTAAATTTGTTTTTGTTTTTTTTACTTTGTATGTTTGTTCTAAAAACGGTCTCTTCTTTACATTATATGCAGAAATCACCTATATCGCTCCTCCAAGCAATGGCCTGTAGTATCTTGAAAAGTTATAAAATAAATGATGGTATAACACACATAATGCACATTACGTTCAAAAATCTGGAAATGACTTGCGATGAAGAGCACCCCACTTTGTTGCGTCGCAATATTTCCTCCTGCCTAGTATATGGTGAAAGTAAACCTCAAACGCTGCCCAGTACATAGTGAAAACAGTGCCTGCCGAGTAGATTATGTTAGCAATACGATAACGGGATATTTAACCGTCGATGCTCTCCTCCATTGTGGCATCCCTCATAGCCTGAGTTGCTTTGGGACATTAAACCGTAGAAATTGAACCTTCCCATCAAGTTTTGCGTCATGCTCTAAGAGACCTCCGACACGTCTGCCTGCGCACAACCAGGCATCATCGTGTCATCTGGCTTTTGGTGATATACTTCCCAGAAGAGTCTACAGGTGGCGACATATACGAAAAGAAGATACATAAAAACATAGTTCTCACACGTGCACTCGCCAGTACAGGATCTACGATGGTCGCTAAGGTAACAGACTGGAGAAGCCAAATGAAAGCAAGCCTAGCAGGGGGCGGTAGGAAGTTAGGTGGGAACATGAGATTAAGTTTTCAGGGATTAAGTGGATGCAGCTTGCACAGGGCCGAGCTAATTAGAGGCGTATGGGAGAGGGCTATGCCCTGCACTAGGTGCAGTCGGGCTGATGACGGCTGTGAATTCCCGTTTGGTGATGCCACTTCCAGTTTTGTGGTCACTACCACCCAGCCAATAGGAACACTTCTGGTCTAGCGACAAACTTTCCGGCAGCCAATAAGTAAATTTAGTCCAGTGTAAAAAGGTGGAGTAAAACTAAAAATCGAGTAATCACTCGTTAGCATGCACCCAGTCATATAGCCGTGCGGCTACATACGAAAACTATGCAACTTTCTTAGGAATGTCGTAGTTGAGAAAAAGTTCTCTCTCGTCAGAGGTTCGAACCTGAATCCACCGCCTGTTTTGGCAATCGTTCCTAATTGATTCAACTTGGACCGCTAGCAGAACACATGGTAGGGCGAGAGTGAATACATAGACAACTGAGTGAGAAGGGTGTTGGTCTAAAGTTTAAGAAGATAACCAAAGATGGAGTTTATACTTGCAACAATTGAGGGATTCATTGCTCATTAGCACCTATCCAAGCGAGTCGTAATGATTTTTTCTTCAACTATCATAATATTCCCAGTCATCGCCCACTTTTCTGCCACTTGAAATTCGTAGAAAAAGCGGGATGGGTCATGTCTCGGGGACCAAACTAAAAATTGAAAAAAAAAACATAGAAGATATGCTTTTTGTTGTTTGCATGACTAGCGTGGCTTAAAGAGAGATAGTCATTTCTAATCACGAGATGTTATCTTGCTCTCACAAGGCTCATGGAAATAGTTTTTTACTCTCCGCGAAATCCACCGCTTGCACCATGCAGGACATCTCCACGCAACTGCAACTAGGCCCGCGGCGGTAATATGCAGGGGTAGTCCGGCAATCGAATTGCGACAGCTTATGTATATCAAGGTACAAAAAGGTAGCGACCTCTTGTTTCGTATCGGGCGCACACTTCCTTGCGCTCGCGGACTAAAGAATGCACCTTCGTTATAATTAAGGTGAACGTTCAGTTATTTCGTATCGGGTGCGCACTTCCTTGCGCTCGCGGACTAAAGAATGCGCCTTCGTTATAAGGAGAACGTTCAGTTGGGCTAGTTGGTAAATATGCATATTTGTAAAACAGCGCTAACAACGTCGGACAAGTACAAGAAAGACACGGGACAGCGCTCGTCCCATGTCTTTCTTGTACTTGGCCGTCGTTGTTCGCGCTGTTTTCTAAATATGCACCTTAGTCACCTCGTCCTTATTCTTCTGCACAACCGTCCTCTGACCTTGGGGCAACGAAAATTCGTTGGATGCATAAACAAAGGTATCTGGCACCTCATTCGCGTGTTGTTATTTTGTGGTCACGACGCTCGGGAGGGTATTTGTAAATTGCTAGGCCTCCGTTTAATTCTAAGGATGAGAGATGACTAAATGGTTTTGTCTTAATCGATATTTTTCCGAAATGGGGAGTAGGCGATGACTATAGGGATATTATATACGGTACGAAGTTTCTATGAAACCTTTAACGCTTCCGCTTGTATAGCCGCATATGGCTGCGCTTGTATGGCTTATCGTTTTTTACAAAGATTTCATTACACACGCCACCATATGCAGCGTTTTGTTTCCGACGGGGCTTTTAACGTCACAACGAAAACATCCAGTCGCACACTTACGTCAAACAAATCGGGCGATATGGCCAAGGGAGGTGGTGGTGGCGGCTGCGGCTTGGTACCCTTGACGATCTGCGAACGCGATGTTGCGCTGCTTAGCACACTTGCTGGTGTCTACCCGAGATTGCTGTGCGACGAAATCGTATGCCTCTCACACAAGTGGTTACAACTGTCGTTTAGCCAGTAGCATTGGCAACATACTACAGTCCAAGCCTAGCACCGAAACATTAATTTTAATTTTTGGTCGAGCGTTATTTCGGTGTTCTCAGTGTCCTTTTCTTTCTCTTTCTATTGTATTGCCATTAATAAACGCTAGAATAACGTTTCTACAGACATTTAAACAATGTATGTCTAACACGCAGGCAACATATACGTAACATTCTTGAAAATGGTAAGGCATCTCACACGAGCATGCAGGCTCACCACTGGTCACGAGGAGGGAGGCGGTCAACCCTACCCCGCAAATGGCATTTATTGCAAGGAAACCACGCTGGGCGTTTCTACCCAAGAGTGCCCCATAATTCCGCTCCTGCCTCAGAATCGTCGGCTAGGATGACGTCATATATCTAACACATAGCTGCAGTGGAACACTGCCGTGTGAGGCCACCCAACTCAGGTGATGCACCTTTGTGTGAAACGCGCACGCACACGCACGCACGCACGCACGCACGCACGCACACACACACACACACACACACACACACACACACACACACACACACACACACACACACACACACACACACACACACACACACACACACATACACACACACACACACACGCACGCACGCACGCACACGCACGCACACACACACACACACACACACACTAGTATAACAACTAAATATACATTATAATGTTGACTTTTCAATATTGTAATAATGTTATGAATTAAAAAATGATGTTTATGTTGTATTATAACCGCCATTTTAATGTTACAACTAAAACTAAACAGTGTTTTAGTATAATCGTTACATGCTATTACAATGTTTGAATCAGACCTATTAAACAGCATTACAGATATATTTTAAGCATTGAGTTGAGCACTTTTCCCTTTTTTCTATCCGTGAAAATTTTTTAAACTAACATATAGATCGATAGGAATGAGGATGGAAGGCAGGGATGCTAACCAGAAAGGCCTCCGGTTGGCTACCCTCCACTGGGGAAAAGGGACAAGGGGATTAAAGAGGGGAAGAGAAAAGGGACGTGGAGCACAGTCCGAGTTAGTCACACAAGGCGGTGGTTGTTAGAAAACTAAACAGTGCCTTGTATGCCTTAAAGGCGGTTGACTGCCGTGGCCATGGACCAAGGATCTTATCCGCCGTTAAATGGCGAGGATCGAGGCGGTCCAGCGCACAACGCAGCTTACGTATTTCACTCACAAATGCAGGGCATTCACATAAGATATGTTCGATTGTCTCTTCACAATCACAATTTTCACAGGCAGGGCTGTCGGCCGTTCTAATCCTAAAAGCCCAGTCGAAAAAAACTACAGAACTGTGTCAAAAATACGACAAAATATCCTGTAGTTCTGTCGTAACCATCAGATTTTTCTGTAGTTCTGTAGTACTTTTCTGTAGTTCTGTAGTTTTTCTGTAGTATATTTCTGTTGTCTGTAGTTCTGTAGCACTTTTCTGTTGTAACTACAGAAATGTCTGATGTTACTACAGAATGTTCTGTTGTCACAACAGGTTTTCCGTCAAAAACCGCACAGAAATTTTGTCGTAACATCAGAAAATTTTCTGTAGTTTTTCCGACTGGGAGCATACTTGTTGGTGAACGCAACATCGAGGCATAAACGGCACAGCAACGTTGCTTCTCGACGAGCAATCTAATGGGGAAGGTGGATGCGCAGTTCAGGATTCAGTGCCCTGAGGCGGCGGTTGCTAAACTACCCCGTGTTCCACGCTGAAATTGTGATCTCCAGGGCCGAACGTTGTAGGGAACGTGCGGCATCAACCCTCGTTATGGGGATTTTAACTGGAAAGTAATCGCTGTGGGCAGAACCCCTAGTGAAAAAACCCTATGAGTCGCAATAACCTCATACAAATTCTCATACTAAACTCATACTAATCTCATATAATCTCATAAAAACTCATTCTTCATATAAGAAATATATGAGAATTAATGAGATTTGTATGAGCTTAGTATGAGAAATCTGTATGAGGGTATTGTGACCCATACGGTGTTTTTCACTAGGGACGGGCAGCCTCGTCCGCCTGGTAGTTTCCCTTGATGACGCAGTGTCCTGACAGCCACTGAAAAATAATATTGTGACATTTAAATACTGCGTCGTGGTGCAGCTGGCGGATCTCTACAACCAGTTGTTTATGTGACCCGCGGCGTAGTGCTGCTTGTACGCCTTGAAGGGCTGCTTTAGAATCTGTAAACACTGTCTTTTTTTGTTTGTTTGTTTTTTAACCTTCGGGTTCTTTCGCCTACGGGTGCAAACACAGACCAAGCTTGTCCTTCGGGACCAATTCTTTTATATTCGATTGGATTGAGCCTGTTATACCTAGAGTGACACGGGCAGAGGCATATTATTTTATTCTCTTTTTGGTTGCCTCACCATATTTGATGTCTAGTAATGTTATAGTGCTCTAGAAGATTGGTATAGTAATGTGGGCAGAGGCTCTTTATTTTTCTTTCCTTTTCATGCCTCAATATAATATATGTCTAGTAATGTGTGGCACGGGCAGAGGCACTTTATTTTTCTTTACTTCTGTCTGCCTCGCCATAGAATATGTCTAGTAATGTGGACGTTCTTTGTAAATACATTGAACTGCCGCGCGCAGGGCAGCTAGTTCACCACCTGTTGAAGAAGTCAGGTATGATGTTTTAACCTTTATCTGGATTGACTTGGCCGGTATGACCACATGCCCAGCGGAACTGGTTAGATTAACTGAGCCATATGTGTAGACATGTATGCGATTTTGATGTTTGAAGTGCAGATAATCCAATGTAAATTGTTTAAGAGTAGGTAATGACATTCCGGCTTTCTTCGTAATTCCAGGGATATTAATTTGTATCCTTGGTTCATGTAGACTCCATATGGGGGAGCATGGTCTTACAGAGGGGGGGAACTGCGAAAGGATATAGGTGCGATGGGCTTCTATAACTTTGGCGAATGCAGTGCTTGGCCTATTTATTGGAAATGTTGCTAGATGATGACCAGGGACCCTGGTTAGGTGCCAAATATGCGTTCTCACTGTGTCAACAGCAATATGTGTGGTAACAGGATGATCCCGGACGACAAGAACAGTCGCTGCTGTTGAGACACATTTGAGAAGTCCAAGGCATGTACGAAGAGCTCGAGCCTTGCAGACTTTGATTGGTCCTGAGATTCGTTTTTCTAATGGTATTAAATACGGGGAAGCTTGATTAAAGTGTTAAATTGGGCGTGTTGGTACATCTTGAAGCTGTATCGCATGTAGCCCGGAAACAGTGACCGGTACAGTTGGAGCATCGAGTGCACTGGTGTGCCCCAGGACTTTCCCCCGAAAAAGGAGAGACCTTGGACAATCGCTACAAGTTTTCTTCTCCTTTCTCTGAGATGAGGACTCTTCGAAAGATTTCTGTCAGTGACAAATCCAAGGAATCGGTGGCTTCTCTCGTAGGGGATGGATTTTCCATTGGTGTGACATCGTTTTCCGAGTGAATGCCACAAGGAAACACTTCTCGGTCGAAATATCTACGCCTTGCCGACGAAGGTGTGACGTCAATATGTTGAAGCCTTTTGTAGCCTCGCACGTACTTGGGGCCGAGTCACACTGGATGCCCAAATACATATATCATCTGCATAGACGGAGATTTGAGCAGACTGTGGTAATAACCGAGGCCTACGAGAGTAAGGTTGAATGAGTTGGGCTGAACACTCCACCCTGTGGAACTCCGCGTGAAATTCGATGCAGAGACGTTGGTCCACCTTCAGTCTGGACGTAAAGAGACCTGACAGGTAGCTGCGTTTCCAGCTAAACATGCGGCCTCCGATCTGAGCAGCTGCCAGGGCGTTCAAAATGGCGTGATGTGTTTCGTTGTCGTAGGCGCCTTTGATGTCTAAAAACAATGATCTGTCAATTTCTTCAAAGCCTTTTGGGGCTGCACAGACTTTACGAGGTCAACCACATTGTCGATAGAGGATCGGCCACGGCGAAACCCGGAAATAAAATCTGAATAAATGTGGTATCGCTCCAGGTACCATTCGATGCGTGTTAGTAACATTCTTTCCATGACTTTACCGACGCAGCTGGCCAGTGCAGTTGGACGATACGATATGACACAAGGTCGAGTGGTGACTTTCCCGGTTTCAGAAGTGGAGCCAGGCGACTGGTCTTACATTTCTTAGGAACTGTGCCATCCCACCATGATATATTGTAATTATTAAAAAGATACCATCGAGCCTCCTGGCCAAGGTTAAATATGGTGCGGAGTATGTCACGCCATTGGGCTCTGGCGATGATGACTTTCTACAACATGCCATTGCCAGCACAGCATCAAGTTCCTCCATGGAGAAGGGAAGATCCACCTGTGAATCTCGCAAAGGTGGAACGTCGCAGCAATGTAGAATTGTGAATGGGTTCTGTGCGACTGTTATTCTTGCGCAGAAATTTTCGGCTACTTCTACCTAAATATATCTTTGGTGGAGTGCGAGAAATTTGAACGGGAGACGCTATTGAGGGTACGTGCGAAAGCCACGAATGACACTCCAAACGCGTGACAAAGGCTTGCGTGGATCTAGCTTTTCACAAAAAGACCTCCAGAGTTGTGTCGGCAGGGCTCGAATTCTGCGCCGAATCTTCTTCTGCGTGCGCCTTGCTTCTCTGAGGTCTAGGTGCGACTTTGTGCGTCTGCATCTACGCTCTGCCCTCCGCCGAAGTTATCGCAGTCGTTGTAACTCAATGTCCAAATCGGTGCAGTTCGCAACTGCAGGTTAAATGAACAATTAGTTGCGCTTTCCATGGCCTCCTTAATTTTTTCTTCAGACGCTGTGGAGAATCCTTCTGTGCAGGCATCCTCAGCTCCATTCGTGCTTTAAAAACTGTCCAATCAATGCGCTACACATGTTTGGCTAAGGGGGATGTGGCATGGATGGCCGACAATGTATATATATATATATATATATATATATACACTGTATATCACAGTTAAAAAAAGCCTTACAGGTAATTGCAGAAACTTCATTAGAAGAATGTGAAAGTTACTACCGCAGCGGCAACGTTTTTACTACCTATCACTAATTACATTGTTACAGTACGCCTGACGCTGAAGTTGTACGCTGAAATTGTGTAGAACGACGACGCTGAAGCTAGGTTCTGTTGGTCCTACAAGTGTGTCGCTAACGCTGAACTGTTGTTACCACTAATTATGTTATAACTATTATATATCGCTAATTAGCAATTATCACTTATTATTATCGCTAACTAAAGATGAGTAATTTTATTTATGATTAATTCTTATCACTAGTTATCATTTTCATCTTTTATTGTCATATTTTATTATCACTGTTAATAGTAACGACCAATATTACTAAATAAGATCTCGCCATGTATGATGTCACATCCGGCGACACATTTTGATGACAAGATTTTGCGGACAGAGCATAGACTAGTAATAGTAAGGCTTGCACATTAAAAAGGTTTTAACACACGTTTGAGGAACCTGTTTTGTGGAGTACTTTCTAACAGTGGCAGTCTACGTAGCACATTAAAATTGTGTTTACTTGGGATGTGACAGGTAAACATGACTTGTATAGTAAAGCTACAGCATACAAAAAAAAGTTTGGGACGACGCGACAATCGTCGCGCAAGTAAATTGTGCAGTCATGAACAGGCCACAAACGTTTCATAAATAACGTTCAGAGCACTCCCTTACAAAAATGCATGTAGGGTTTCTATGGAAATTCGAAAGCGTTGTGTCAATACACGCTGTTGAAAGTCTGTTGATAATCGGCAACATCTTGGATGATGCAGTGTTGACCTCTTGTTGAGCGCTTATGAAATAGTGGCCCATGTGTTTCTTAAGAGCGCTTTTGGAATTCGCGCAACTGAAATTCTGTTGATTTCAGGCTCAAATGCTTCAGAAACTCTGCAAGTGACGCTTTTTGATTTTCTGCTACCTTTCCACTCCTGAACAACAGAAAATAGTACACGACCATCGGTTTGCCAGGAGCAGACACGGGGTGATTTTCATTAATGCAAAAGTAGTACAGTACATCTCCTAGCTGCGATAAGTCACCACATTCTATGTTCTGCCCGACCAATCAACAATCCTGTCTGATCAGTGCTGGTTAATGATAGGCATAGTGAGGCATAAAAGAACAAAACAGATCTCGATCTTTTAAGCCCCATTATACTTACTCACTCATTAACCTACACTAAACTGACTAAATTGTTGATTGGTCGAGCAGAACATAGAATGTGTTGACTGACCGCAGCAAGGATATGTGCTGTGCTACTTTTGCATTAATGTAAACCACCTCGTGCCTGCTCCTGGCTAACCGTTGATCACGCAGCATTTTCTGTTAATCCGCAGCGGAAAGGGAACACATAATAAAAAATGCGCGTTAATGAGAAAGAAAAAATATGCATCTTTGGTGAACCCATAACATGAGCTGGGTTGTTTATTTGCTTTATTTCAATTCATGTGCAAGGTATGACGCCAGGCTGTTCTTTGCGTAAAACGCTGATACGTCCGGGAACTCCTCGCATGTGATGCTGAAATAAACAATATAAATCATAATTAAGCTGCGGTATATACTAACCTAAAAATAGAGCAAAGGCATTTGTGCGCTGCTCCACGTCATAGCTCAAGAAATTTCTTGTCTAAAATGAGTTGTCACTGTCTTTCACTGCTTAGACGGCATCGACCGCCGCCTCCACAGCTCGGCAGCACTACCACATCGTTCATTTCTCCCTGATAAACAATATATGCTGCCGTCAAAGATCCCATTGTGAATATAAATAGCAAAGCGCAAGTCACAAGCATTACTACCCAGAAAACTTGAAGCAAAATTACCAACTATAGGCACTAAAATGAGTGCAAACAAAAACAGACACTGCAAAAATGGTGGAGCTGCACAGATTCAATAATCCACAATGTGTGACAGAGGCATATTATCATCTCGATAATGTGTCCGTCTCAGCGCGAGTAGCGTATCGAAAGAGTACGGCACTGTGCCGAACAATCCGTCAAAAACGGTCACCGGTTAAAAAAAAGAAAGAAAATGTCGCCATTCCAGCTGGCGTTCCATCGGCCCCAGCGTCCGCGTAGAGACAAGCCTCGTTCTCTCTCTCTCTCTCTCCCCCTCCTTTTTTTTTCCGATGAGGCTGGTTTGCCTGCTAGAAATATTTACATGCGTGCTTCACCTCATAGCACACACTGTACAAGACTGGCACAAACACGAATAGGAAAAAGTAAAACACTCACCAAAGTGCAGACGCTCCCTCCGCCCGCGCCGGCTTTTCGCCTAGAATCCAAAACGCCTGCGACTGTTGAACTTCTTAAACACGTCCTCCTTGCGCAGAAGCTGCCACCCAAGAGTGGATTCCTCCGAAGGCTTAAATGCGTACGTTCGCGCTCCAATTTGAACAAAACGATCTTCGTGATAATCACCAGCGAAAAACCTGCATACGGTGCTTCGCTCACATTGCAAGATGCTACCACGGTGGCGGGAAAACGCCAACTGAACTGGCACATCGCCGCACTCAGCGTACCCGCGTCTGCGTGCAACGAAAACGGGGCGCAGAAGAACAGCTTCGGTGAAAAAGGGGAGCCGCCGCCCCCGCTGCGCGACTCCTGCTATGCTGCTGCCAAGGTCATCTCCGTGAAGACAAACCACGGAGAAGGCAGAGAGCAGAGACCCAGAGGGAGCGACCCCTCCCCCCCCCCTTTTCCCCCCCGGCCGACAGGAAGTAACGCTCGACCCCTCCGGACATGCTGGCGCCGTTCGGGGGCGCAGGGGAAAGATGGGTGTGGACAGGAGCAAGGCAGTGGCCGAATGCTTCTTTGAAAAGACGAGTCGCCGACAGAAGACGCCTGCGATCCTGTTTTTTTTTTCTTTTTATTTCATACGCGAACGTTTTTGCTATGCGTGTTAACTCTATAGTATGCGTGGGATCAATCCGTCATTATTAGAACCCCTCAATGTTTAAAGTGACTTCATTTTAGCATGGTGTCCACTTTAAGTAAGGAAGGAAAAGAAAAAAATAACAGTAAAATTCTCCAAAGACATACAGCGGTGGAGGATTCCAATACAGACTGCACCTCATTTTGCGGCAAAAGCTCCGGGCAAAAATACCTAGGCTTGGGCAGAATGTCAGACCCTGAAGCATATATATAGTGAACTTTGCAACTGGTTTAAAAAAGCTCTGTCCTGCCCTACATGGTAGGTTCAATCTAGGATCCTGTTTGTTAGTATGATGACTCACTGAACTTGTTTTATGATAAATATAAAATATGTCCTACCCCTAAAGTTACCTTCTGCGACATACAGAAGCTGGTTCATTACGGATTCTGATTGACATTCAACAATGTATTTGCATTATTAGTGGAGGCTTTGCCATCATGAAGTTTTTAGGGCATATTTTCACTGTGTTGCGAAGCTTGAGCTAAGTGTGCTCCGTTAATATGTACTTTTATATAACATGAACGAGCACGCAACTGCATGCTGCTATATTTCCCTTTGCAGAATGTGGCCAATAGTTGATTACAAGTTAGAGCAAAAATTCATAACGAAATTGTCACATCATGTTCTTATCATTTGTGCCTAAAACTACTTAAAAACATGGGTCACCATGAACAGTACACGCTAATTGTTCGTGAACGTTGAAAACTGACAACAAAAAGCACATAGAAAAAATAGCACAAAAAGTCTGTTGGGTAGAACACAATGAAAATTCTGTTGGCCCTGTAAAGATTGCACTCAGCTGGGGTTGAATGTCTATCGAAATTCAATAAATTCAAAAGGCGGTCAATAGTCCAACAATAGAGTTTCAAAATTCATTTTTGTAAGGGCTGCGTGGAGGAACCAGGGCATATGGAACCAGGTGGTGTATCGAGGAGTTTGTATGACCAGACACGACGGGCTCCATTTCGGCATACAGCGCGCAGCTTCAGTGCTGGAGACCGGGCCAGGTGGCAGCAAACCGCTTATTAGAGATGCGTATTCGCCTTTGGTCGAGTTTCATGTAGAAAAAAAAAATGGCGGCCACTGTAGCACGCATGTCCTATAGCTATAGTGTACATAATGCGTGCGTCATATTGTGCCCTACTACACATGCCTGAGCTTTGTAAAGTAAGGTTCTCAGCTAGATAAAATTTATAGTGAACTCAAGGACCACAGAAAACATGGACTAGAGACGAGACAGGCAAGTATTGTGTCTTTTCTAGTCCGTGCTTTCTCTTACCAAAATGGTGTATAGACTCTCTCTGGACATTTATAGACTCTATATGCATCCTTTAGATCTTTTGTTTTTGACTCTAAATTATCTATAGAGTAAAGTATACAGTCCCCTTAACTTTCTCTACAGATAGTCTATGGAACATCTATAGACTATAGTCTAGAACAACTTTCATTTCCTTTTGTCTATAGACTATCTATAGGCTCATATATTTGTAGACAGTCAATGGGAAAAGTCCAAGAAAAGTCTACGCCCATAATTTATAGACAGTCTATACACATTATTGACGGAAGTCTATAGGCAGTCTACGGACTGTGTAAAGCATTTGTAAGTGTTCTGTGCGCTTTGTTTTCACCACGCGTACGAGAGCCTTGGGGGCGTGGCCAGGTCAAAATAGTAAAGCGAAGACAGCTCTATCAACAATCTAGCGAATTTGCACGTTTTAAGACGAAATATGCGAACAATTAGCCCTACTCGCTCAGTACCAGTATTAATGTGTTGGAGCATATCACGTGATTGAGCGAGCCGCGATGCATATGCGAGAAAGCGGCCCACGTGGTTGCATATAATCAAGGCGAGGGGCGTTGGGTTTAAGGCCATACAAAACGGGCAATAATTAGGTCTTACTTAACAATTAATTCGACCGGGCCGGCTCTAGCTTCAAATCCAGAACTGCATGGCTAAATGAGAGAATGCTCGCTTTATCAGCCGCAATAAGCTGATCTTAACATTTTCTATGGTACTCCGACCTCCTGACTGTAAACCAATTATTCCAGTCGATAAAGTTAACAAATGCTTAAGACTAGAACTGAAATTTCACGACAAAATAACACACTGACTTTAGTTGTTTCTCATTTAACAGGCGCACAAAGGTATTTCGACAGTAAGCGATGGGGCTTAATGTTTCGTAATTCGACCAAATATTCAATATATTGTTGCGGTGGGGAAGAAGCGCATGACCAGCGGAGGGGGAGGAGAGAAGAGAACTATGAAGCCGGGGGTGTGCGAATCTGTCTCTGTGTCTGTGTCTGCATGTCTCCCGAGTGCGATCATATACCCCGTAACATTTTGGTGGCAGCGGTCGGATAATGCCGCGCATCCGCTCCCAGAGCCAAGTTCCCGATGTGGCGGACGACCAGCGTTCACCAATGGCGGATGGCGCCGAAGACTGCGGCCCGCGCCGCTAGGCCTAGGCACCCGAAGGAGCTCAGTCCTTCCCAACAGTTGGACGCTGGAGCTCAGCGCTTCCTGAAAGTATTCCCCCAGCGGCTGGATGCTTCGGAGGCCCTACTGGCTGCCCACACTGCGACGGGGGCAGCTCTCCGGCGCGACGTTCTATATATAGTGCCGGCCGATCTCAACAAAGCAGGTCAGGTGCCTTTCGCCATCTCTGCCGCTGTCCCCGATCAAGAGGCCCACTTACAGAGACAGCTGGCCGAGCGGCAGCGCAATCTGGAGGCCGAGAGCCAGCGCACCCTCTCGCAAGCCGCCAAGTGAAGGAGTTGAAGCGGGAGCTGGACGAGCAAATGAGCAAGGTGCAGCAATAGGAGAAAGTTCCAAGGACCAGCAGAAGCTTGATGAAGAGCAGTCGGCACAGCTGCAACGGCAGTTGCACCAGCTGGAGACGGAGCTACAGCGGGCATGGGCCTCGGTGCGCGTACGTACGGGTGCTTTCGCGGGAAGAAGAGCTGGAGCACTCCCACTGGGAGGCCAGCACGAGCGGCAGGAGGTGGAGGCTCGCTTGGCTCAGGCCCAGGGACAGGCTGAGACCATGGAGGCTGTGTGCGCGCATCTACGGCAGCGGCTCGGCCAGGAAGCCCATAAACTGGCTGTCCAACGCTATGCCTCCGAAGACAAAGTGAAGGAACTGAGCAAGGCGCATCAAGTGGAGCTGGAGGCAGAGCGGGCGGAGCACTAGCATATAGGCTGGACGCTTTGGAGCGGCGCTGCGAGGTGAAGGCCCACCTGGTCGAGGAGTTGCGTGCCTGCCTGTTCGAAGTCGTCGAGACCCACAGCCGTGAGGCGAGCGAGCTTTCACGCAAGGAGGCAGAGGGGGCCGAGCGGCGGCTTATCCAGGCACATGAGGCTGCTGTCGAACAGCTGCGTCGCGAGTGGTACGACTAACAGACCCAAAATGATGAACTGCGCACCAAGATCAGGGAGAGGGAAGAGGCCATGCGGGCATACGAATGCAAAGCCGAAGCCAAAGCCAAGGAACTGAGCATGGAGCTGGAGACACTCTAAGCCAGGCATTCGAAGGAAATCCAGAGCCTGGAAGAGAGGTTGTTGCCCGAGTATGAGTGGAAGCGAGCGGGAGCTGCTGGAGCGTTTGTTACCTGCAGTCAACGTGAATGGGGGTCTGGTCCATTTGGAGTGGCTGGTGTGCTTTGAGAGGGAGCTGCGGGAATGGCTCAAGAAGCAACAGCATCAGCATGGTATGGGCCACCAACTCGCACCGGAGGACGGTTCCTCCGCTGTAGACGTTAAGTGCCTGCAGCAGCTCATCGAGACTAGGCTGGACAAGGCGATGTCTGCAGAGCGATGCATCGAAAAATCGAGGTGCTCCAGTTGAAGGCTGGGATAGCGCTTTTGGTTTTCGACCTTGCGGTTGCAGGGGAGGTTTCATGCGACGACAGAGACCAGGCACTCGATGGAGATACCGAGCAGCAAGAACCAACTCTGAACGTAGCAAGTACAATCTTACGGCTGCGCTAAAAGAACGCACGCAAACGGAAGGAGTCGACGGAGAGACAAAGAATGAAACAAAGGCGACGGAGGGCAGCAGCGGCGAAGGTGAGCAAGGAGCTGAGTCTGTGAAGGTCGAGAAAAAGGCTTATGATCCCTCGTCGAGCAAGAAGGGGGAAAGGGAGGATGAGGATAAGCATAAGAAGCCAAAGTTCGAGCCAAACACGACGTCTACGCTCATCAAAGGTGACAGCGAGTCCATCATTGTGCAGCCGAACGTCTTCAAGCCCCAGCCGTCGAACTTCGACCAGGTGGTCAACAACGTGCTCTACCTGGTCATAAACTTGGACGCGCCGTGGTCTGAGCACTGCGTGAAACGGGGATCTGCATACTCTCGCGCTACTACCATGCACTGGGGCGAGCGGCCTTTGCCGTGGGACGGTATCACTTGAAGGCAATTTGAGCATCGATTGGCCTCCCCGGGCTTAGACTTGGACTGCGATTGTTGGTGTGGCCTTGCGTGTTATTGTTGTGTCCATTCCCTGTGTAGTGTGTGTGTGCGTGTGTGTGTGTGTGTGTGCGTGCGTGCGTGCATGCGTGGTCGGACACGTAGTGAGCTCCCTCTCCCCCCTCCCCACCCCCCTTCGGTGAAAATATGTTACGGTGGGGAAAAAAGGGGAAGCGCGGCGGCCAGCCGGGAATGTGCGAATCTGCCCCTGTGTCTCCATGTCTCCTGACTGTGACCCTACCTCGTAACAATATATCCTATAATATATTTGATCAGTTATATTTTGAGATATTTTCGTTGCCGTTCCTCATTTATTGATATTCCTGATCTACAAGAGATAAGTTTGCCTTTGCGCAAAACTCAGCTCGTCAGCATCATCATTAGCAGCTCAGTTACGTATACCTGGAGTTGAAAAAAATGTCACTTCCCATTAGTGCCGAATTAGCCACCAGGTGCGAACCCCTTGAAATTCCGGAGCGCATCTGCCCGCATCGCTTGACAGCCGCCGCCATTTTGCCTTGGCAGGTATTAACTATGCTCCGCAGTTCAGTTTCCCGGATTTTTATATCTACAGCCTGTCCATTACACGGCTTCTGGACGGAACGAGCTGAACATGCTATCGTGGCCATTGCATCTCCTTTACGAATATGCCATAAATCATGAAAGCCCGCAAGTCTCACGAGGACAACCCTGGCCTCGCCCCCTAGGCGTGCGTTAAGCTCGTCGCGCGGAATCAGCCGGCTTGTACCAACCACCTCGAGTTTCTTGTTCGACGGATGCGGTGAAGCGGGCGCCGGTGGGCTCAGAACTCGCTGCAGGGCCGAGTCCCTCTGCAATGAGAGCAAGAAGACGTGCAACACTCAACGATCGGCTAAAAGGCTAATAATAATATGGCATCGAGGAAACAGGAAGTACGAACTAAGGCGCAAGATGACACGTTCAACTGCTTTCAAGTGCAGGCCTTTTCGCCAATGACAGGGCTTCTCAAATGGGGTCCGCGAAGCGATGTTTTTGCGGGGTCCACGGAGGGAGGAGGGTGAGAAGAGCCGATTGCGGGGCGGGGCGCACTGTTCGATATATCGAACGACCGGCGACTTATGCATATATCTTACAAAGTATTTTCAAGGACATAATCTGTATGTTCTCGCCCGGATATACCTAACTCATATATGTCGAATTATTTGTAGTCAACAATTCACAATATCCGGGTTCGACTATGTTGCTGTAAAACTGCAACACCACCCGCAGCGGGAAGAGAGCGCAGAATTAATGTCGACCGAAATTACCATGGATGCGTCATTGCTGTCTTTGGCTGCCCTCGAACCGCAGAGCGCCTCCTTGGACAGGTTCATCTCCTGGACACGAGGAAGGCGAGACCATATGAGCACACGCAACTGGAAATTGCGTATCCCACTCAAAGTCTATACCGAAGCTAGAACCCCGAGCCAAATAAACCCACGTATACATGTAAACGCGGCGTCTCTCATAGCCTGAGTCGCTTTGGGACGTTAAACACCACAAACCAAACCAACCAACATGTAAACTCATACGCTGCTCTTATGGTTCTTTATAGATGACCGCAACACGACCCAGTATGGCGCAGTTCCTGGCCTTAACTGCACCTGATGACAGCTGTAGAGAGTAAATTTACACCCACTGGGTGTTCTGTGGGCGTGAAGTTTTCAAAACACAGCCGCTAAGGGCCTTTTCACTACAGTCATACATGTCCTCGTTGGACTCTCCGAGACAAACTGTATGCGGGGCTCTCGTGCTTGTTTTGGGTGGTACGCGGGGCTCTGAGCGCCTTCCTGCAAAGTATGTCGCCGGGCTTTTTGCGTAAAGTAAGCGCAAAATTTTATTGGCCACCATTTGCTTTCCACCTTTCTCAGTATCAGTAACTATCGCTTCGATGCTGGTGCCTCGGGCCACGAATTTCAAGTGAGAACTGGCGGTGTATGTTTACACTAGAAAAGTAATCAGGTATTGTATCCATTCCCTCCCACTCCCCTCCTTTGCTCACGCACGGTCATCTGGACAATTGGGAAAATTAACTTTTTTAATCTGAAATAATAGTTAGGATATATTTCAATAATGACTGCGATGAAATGGCTGCTGATGGAATAAAATCAGCTGCAAGTAAGCGCTCGTGTGTCTGTCTTTTGCTGCTTTCCTTGTCTTTTTTTTTTTTTGCGCTTTCAAAGGAGTTCATTTCCAGAAAAACGAACGGTCAGTGAACAGCTGTGTTGAGTGCAGGAGAGTTCCTAATCAACGCGTTTTTAAAGGCGAAAGCTTTTCTAGGCTCATAGTCAATATCATCGCATCTGCGAGATGTGCCCGCGAGACGTCGCAGTAGGTTCTGACATCAACATAATTTCCCCGGTAAGGACGTCGCAATAGGTTCTGACGTCAACATAATTTCCCCCGTAAGGACGTCGCAATAGGTTCTGGCGACGAACCCACAGAAAGTAATGATATAATTATTACGAGTACACAAACACGCAAGGCAGAGGAAGAAGAAAAGAGGTATACAGAAGAGGAAAGAAAGAAGGGGGAGGAGATTATATTCTTAAGCGAAGCTCGTAAACTCTTCAGTAGCCAACTAACACGTCGTATTACGGAGCCACTTTTTTTACGGATGACGTCACTTTGGATGTCTCCACTTTTTGACGTGACGCCATTTTTCTGTCAGGTGGCTTTATATAAGACCACTTTTAGAAGGACGCTGCGTCTCTCTCCTAATGGAGAGATTAATAATTGCGCATTAGCAATTTCTTGCTCTCTAAGAATTTTCTTCAAAATACTAGCAAATATCGCTTTTAAACAGAAGGAGCTATGGAATGAGCCACAATAAACGTCAAGACCTTAGGTACAGCTGTGGAACTATCCTGTATAGCGAAATGCTATTGGAATAACTTTACATTAGGGAAGCCCGCTTGGAGGAAACCGAGTAGATATTTAATACAAGTATCTCGTTTTAACACGGTCTTATATTCTTAATGGCTTGAAACGAACCTTCTCTTTTTATAGGGAAAAATAGAAATGCAGAGCTTCGGTTTAATTGTCAAAAACAAAGGCAGTGAATATTGTTGACTATAAAGTTTAACTCCAAACTTCAAGTGTACGCTTCCTAAAAACGTTCTCCTTATCACTCGCACTCACCACTGGCGTCGCCGGCGTGTCAGTGAAGACGGGGCTCTTCGGTGTCAGCGATGATTGCCGGTGGACTGCGACGGCTCCCGGCTGTTAAGCGAGCGGCAGCAAGCGTGTAATGTAATGTACTATAGCGGCAGGGAACCACTGAAGTGCATGCACTCAAGCGCGCGCGCGCACACACACACACACACACACACACACACACACACACACACACACACACACACACACACACACACACACACACACACACACACACACACACACACACACACACACACACACACACACACACACACACACACACACACACACACACACACACACACACACACACACACACACGCACGCACGCACGCACGCACGCACACACACATACTCTCTCTCTCTCACAAGCAATACGCTACACCGACGTCACCTTGACAGGTATAGAAATTTGGTTCTTAGTGTTAGTGGTGTCATGCCGTCTGTAGTCATCTCCGCTTTGCGCACATAAGTTTATCTTTGGGCGACAGAATGGTTTTGTTTTGCATTCTACACATTTACAAATGCAAGCCATTTCATTTTTGATTTTGGCGTAGGATAATTCAAATAAATATTTAGAAGATGTATTCTGCGCTCTGTCTCAATATTTCCAAGGTCTACCGACATGCAACCAATAAATTAACAGCCTTACCCCGGCGTTCGCAAGGGCTTGTGCGGAAAGCGAAGTCATCTGAAAAAAAAGAAAAGAAAAGTGGAAATGAATTCTTGAATGCACACGTTGTGCCCTGATGCAGTATGCGCTGAAACACAGTATATATTTTCGGAGCGATCCGTCAAATATATACCACAATTCTGATTGATGTAGTCACGTGCGAACACTGAACTTAACTACAGTATAGCTTGTCCAAACTACAGTTCGAACTACATGAAGAATTTTGTTCACTTCATTTGCACCTGTCCTTACGGGTTCACTATGTGATGAATGAAATGATGTCATCAAGAAGTAACGAAGAGGTCAACAGACGCAGCATGCACAGTAACAAACAAAAAGACAATGATGCAGTTATTGTCTGCATCGCCGCACAAGTGACAGCAGGCAGCAATAGCAACAATTTCACTTAATTCGCCTCACTTAATATTAGTGTACGGCTTTTGATGGCACTAATATTCTGTGTAGTACATTCAATTTAGATGAGGGCCATTGAAATTTCATTGCGCCGCTGTTGTTTAGTCGATAAAAAAATGTGTTGTAGCTTAAACAAGATCATGGACAACGAGAAGAACACGCGTATGTACATATACTACAGTAACTACACACAAGGCGCAGACTACCAACTGTATAGACTTATTTGCTGCATTGTCTCTTTCAAGTATCTTTCACCTCCAAAGTATACGTGACCCGATACCATTCGTCCCGACCCGCAGGGTTGAGCCTGTGGAGCCGGGTAACTCCTGAAACTCGACCCAGAGGAACAGTGAATTCATCGAAGGGGGAAAACAGGCTCTTGGTCCACATTCCGAGTTTCCATCGCTTTCAGAATTGTCGTTGTCTCCCTAACATCGAGTCATCTGATTGGTGGAAACGCCGGAACCAGAAATGATAGTGACTTCAGGCCAAGTGTTTCCACCAATGAGATGACTCGAGGTCAGGGAGATAACGAGACTTCTAATGATACGAACTCGGAATCAGGACCCTGCTGCGTGTATATACCCTTCGACAGTCAATTGTTCCCCGCCGCATGCTAGGTAATTATCTCGTTAAACAATTGTGGGCTATGCGGTCGCAGCTCAACTTACAAGTTATGAACCTCGTCAATGCAGCCAATGTAGTGCCCATCATATGCTTCATTGCACAGGCCTCTTTTGCATCCCGCTCTATCGGGTCATCGAAAATACGTAGAGATTGGAACATTGGCTCGCGGCCTTAAAACTGTGTGGTTCTTGCCGTTACGGAATTTCACTATAGTTGCAAATGCTGCTGTTCACGCTACAAAATGTATTCCACCAGTCTCTGCAGCAACACCCTGAGGATTTTACCCACGTACGCATATCTTGGAATACATAATCGTCAGCTGAAGTAGCAGCATCGTCACGAGACTATAATCACCTACGTCCATCGTGGTAAAAAGACGTCCCCCAAAGGTCTGCAATTCTTCGTGTCTTGCACTGAATATCCACTGCTGCCAAGGATGTCCGAAAATGGATGGGCTTTCATTGTTTGTTTGTTTTTTCGATCTATTTATTCAAAATTTAATGAAATTCACAGATATTAAATTCGCATACCTCCTGGGCCTATACTTTACCTTTCAATACAATCTCAGTCAAACTGTATGGCTTTGCACCATATGGCATGCATGTTTTCTGTGTACGGGCTGAAAAACGAGAAGTTCTGCGGGCAATAACCTCACACAATCTCATCAAGTCACATAGACTCTCATACGGTGCACATAATTATCATTATCTCCATAATTTATGTTATTGTGCAAGAAATT
Source organism: Amblyomma maculatum (assembly GCF_055883805.1). NCBI lineage: Eukaryota > Metazoa > Arthropoda > Arachnida > Ixodida > Ixodidae > Amblyomma > Amblyomma maculatum. The sequence goes on along the minus strand of NC_139353.1, from coordinate 44,961,165 downwards.
ATGAGATCTTACGCAATTATATGCGACTTGTATGTGATTTCTTACGTGAACTGAGTGAGACTGTGTGAGAAAATGTGAGGTTATCGCCTCATACAATTTTTTCAGTAGGGCGCGCGCGCGCGGAGCTTTCTTTCCGTCATGGCGCAGCACTTTCGAAACATCTTCCTTGCAGTAAAGCAACGTACGATTTTCACCTTTGAGCTGTGTGGATCCAAGTTTCAGAACGACAAGCCTATTCGCAGCGCGAAGGCACGTCTGCATCAGAAGCGGACATGCAGGAGCAAAGAAGGCATGCGTGCCCTTGGCTGTTCACAGTTGAAGCCTCACAAGTTGACCGGAATTGAATTGAAAATTATGTATAGGTCCGGAAGATACGCGGCTGTATTTTTTGCGAATTTCATAAATTTTGTATTAACACGATGTTCGAACAAAGAAAACGTGAGGGGCACTACTTTTTGCACACCCCTTCCACATTCCTGACCCTGCAAACTTCCTAATCCTCTGGAATATACGACAGTCATGCCGCGGTGGCTCAGTGGTTAGGGTGCTCGGCTACGCGGCGCCACTAGGCAGGGGTTTGATCCCGCTCACGGAGGCTGTTTTTCGATGGAGGTAAAACGCAAGACGCCTGTGTACTGTAGTACACGCTATGTACACGGGCGACCAGGTGGTCCAAATTACTTGAGCCTTCTATTATATGATGTCCCGCTTGAGTCGCTTCGGGAAGTCTAACCCTTTAAACCACATATGCAACTAAGCAGTGGTTAAAGTGCAGTTCAATTCAGCCTTGAACTGCTGCCCCGCGGTACTACAAGAACGTTAGTAGAGAGATTTAGCTTACCGTGATCTTCGATCCGCCACCGCGATCCTCTACCGCGCGTGGGCGGGGCGTACAAGCTGATTGGTCCAGACGCGGCAGGTCTATGTGCCGACATCAAGTATGTGGCGCCATCTATCGGCGTCAAAGGGATCTGGGCATGCGCTGTGGAACGCGCGGTGGCGGATCACGGTAAGCTAAATCTCTCTAGTATCATGCGATCCTGGCATGACATGGTGAATTGGAGAGCGGTAACTTTGATACAAATGGGTGAGAACAGATTTCGATAGCGCTCATAAACAGGACGAGCACTTACTTCCAGCTGTTAGATCGAATAAATGTATTAAAAATTTATATGAAGTGCCACAAAATGATATTTCACCAGCCACGAGAGTGGGGTGTGTTAGCCACGTGTTCTCTGTTACCCTGGACGTCTGATTTCAGACAGAAGAATATGTCTCATTTCTTAAGCATTTACGGTCTCGAATTATAGACATCTGCAAGTAAGCGCGCTCATCATGTTCGTAGTCTCCGTTCGCATACATAGAGTCCTTTTGCACCTTTTTGTCACAGCTCTAGTATAGGTCTTGTGCTGTGCACGAGAGCTGTAATTCGCAGTAAAACTGAGGAAATAAGTGTGGCCCATGCGTGTCTTCGTAGGGCATAACGATACACCAAGGCATAAAAAAGTTATATCGGACTCACTAGTTCGTATTGCCCGATCGCGGCTTTCATGTCGCTGGGGTGGGGCTTCTGGTCCTTGGAGGGAACAAATGATAATGTTGCATGAGCGCGCTTTCTCCGCCTTTGCCGGCTGTTAAAAAGCTTACTTAAAACGTTAAAACGCTTTGTGAGGTCTAAGAATACGCATAGTGCGCCTCGGAGCCGCCAAGGTTCTCATTCTGTTTTTGATGATAAATGCATCTACTCTCCGGAATTACTCCCATCCAAATTACTCCGGAATCGGTACTCCCAGAATTATGACGCTTTGGAAACATAAAAAACATTAATCGACTCTCTATGAGGTTCCTGAAGCACACTGCCTTTTCTCCAATTGTACTGTTTTATAAGTTATTCAGGTATCTGTCCTAAAGTCGGTGTTCTGAATAAAGCCTGAAGGTCATGCAACAAGATAAATCGAAGCAGCTGGCGACAAAAGAAGGTGACGTTCATTAAGCTTACGAAATTTTGGTGTCCGCGAGTTTCACAATTCCATCGTGAGACCAAAGCGCCCAGAAAAAGTCGTCTGCATTCCATATAGATCACATATATGACTGCTCCAGCGGCGCGACATATGCACTTAGCTGCCTATATAATCGACACGAGACTCTTAACAAGAATTTCCAGAGGATGATGTTGCACTTACTTGGGCTGGTGGCTCCGCCATTGTGTGCTAAGGCGACGTGACTGGAAAGAGAAGCCAAGAGAATGCGGGATGAAATCAGAACGAGACAAGCAGTCAGACGTCCATTGCATGACTCGGTTTGTCTTTATTCAGGAGCCGAAGATTATAGGAGTCAGTGGTAAATACTCATATATGCTTACCGCGAACTCTTCGTTTCTTTTGAATTATGTCACTCATATTATCGCTATGCATTACGGCGCGGCTTACCGTGTTGTCGGCTTAATCTCCTATGCACGCTGGGTCTATGCGGGACAAGAAGGCCCCCAACGAAAGCTTTCCGAAGACCCGATGGTGGTTGGTTGGTTTGGTTTGTGGGGTTTAGCGTCCCAAAGCGACTTAGACTATGAGAGACGCCGTAGTGGAGGACTCCGGAAATTTCGACCACATGGGGTTCTTTAACGTGCACTGACATCGCACAGCACACGGGCGCCTTGCTTTTCGCCTCCATCGAAAAGCTGCCGCCGAGGCCGGGATTCGATCCCGCGTCCTTGGAAACAGTAGTCGAGCGCCGTAACCACTGCGCCACCCCGGCGGGGCAAGACCCGATGGTGTCGGAGTTATTCTGCCGTATACGTTCACCACTATCGTGGCGGGGCCAGCTAACAATGGTGGTACTGTAAATCCATTTATCCCCGGAAGCCGGGCGAAAAGTTGATGTTCTATCCCGGTATTTGAAAGGATGCAAACCAAGAAAGTAATAGCAAACAAGACAGAGAAATGAAAGGCATCAGAGTGCTAAACTGCCGCCCACCCACCCAAGTATTCATTGGTTCTCCATTTGAGTACGCATTAAACGGCATTACAGTGGGCGAATGTCACACACTTCGAGTGCTATTTGTGTGCGCCAGGGGCAGGCTCACTAAAGGGTTAGCCTCTAGTAACTGCCATAACTGGCGCTTCTCAAATGAGTAAGGAATGGTACTAAGTGCTCTAACAGGCACTCCGGTGAGCCTTCCCAGAGCTGCGATTGCGAGCTTATAATAAGCTCTGTTGTTTAAATCTAGTGCGAGGGACGGAAGATAGAATGTACCAACCTGTGATTGTCTTGCTCTTCTTGTTCACGCGCACTCCGACTACGCGCCGCATGCCCCACCTACATACAACGTTGTCTTCTTCGTTGGACCAAGGGACACCAACAAGATGCGAAGTCGGTATGGATTATTTTAATAGGCCGAGTCATCAGGATTGTTTTCTGTTGTCTCGGCACACATTTCCACCGTATACCTTAAACAATTGGATGTGAACACATTTTTGAAGAGAAAAACGAAATGGCTGGAAGCCTCTTGGACCGTAACTTTTGTGTTAAAATTGAATGGTGTTGCATACAGGTGACAGTTCGAAGCCTCCTCTCTAACAGAACCACGCCATTTTTTCAAAATAAGTTCTGTAATCACAAACTGATTTTTCGTTGTTATTCCGGCTAGCAACGGCAGGCCTGTGAGGCCCACATACTTTACTTTTTACAATAAGGTAAAGGGTTTTTTTTTTTTTTTTTTACCCTTTATCCTATAGCCCCGCCGGGGTGGTGCAGTGGTTACGGCGCTCAAGGATGCGGTATCGAATCCAAGCCTCTGCGGCCGCTTTTAGGTGGAGGCGAAAAGCAAATGCTGTGCGATGTCAGTCCACGTTAAAGAACCCTAGGTGGTCGAAATTTGCGAAGCCCTCCACTACAGGGTCTCTCATAGCCTGAGTCGCTTTGGGACGTTAAACCCTACAAAACAAACAAACCTTTACCTATAGCCCATCTCCTCCGACCGGCGAGTGGATTGTAGTCGGTGGCCCTCGATCGCCGACTACTGCAGCTGGCCATAATGCTTATGCATACGGCAAGTAGGCCTCAGCATGTACCTCAAATCAAAGTCAACTCTCTCTCTCTCTCTCTCTCTCTTTATTTCCACACCGTCACAGGGGAAGTCGGTTACAGAAGTGATTCCTGACTATTCTCATTATGTGTGAAAGGTGCGGGGTTCGATTCCCAGAGCCGCCGCACTGTAAAGCAATTGTGTTTAAAAGTACAGAAATTTTCTGGCAGCGGTCTTGCCAAACATTTTCTGTTCTGCTATGTTTTCTGTTTCTAATTTTTCTGTGATTTCACAGTTTTTTCTGTTTATAACGAAAAGAAAATTTTGCAGATTAACAGGAGGCGTCTGTTATACTACGTTTTCTGTTTTTACTTTTATGTCATTTCACAGGGTTTTTTTTTTTTTTGTTGCGGTTAACACAAAACATCTATGATTGATATTTATCTGTTTCATTCTTCTGTTATTTCGCGTTTTTGCGTCTGTAAAAAAAGAAACAAATTACGCGAATCACTCGCGGTTTCGTTTTAGATGCGCTGCCATTGACAACCGAATTTGTTCTAGAGTTCACAGTAATATCTCCAGCTGACTTTGCGTTGTTGCAATTTATGGATACCTCACGACTGAACCATGTGGCTAAACGCTTCAGTGCGTTCGAGCAGCTGAGAGTCTCTAGTTCAGCATGGCCGTATGTCAAAGGGGTGACGCGCACAGCAGTGGGGGACAATCTCATCTCCCCCCCCCCATCCCCCCCTCCACGATGGTGGGATTCCAAACTTACCTCTTCACTCAAAATATCATGCTTCTGGAAAAGGCATTCTACATCATAGACGCTCTGTTGTCGTTAAACGTATAGGCTATCGTACCATCAGTATACATCTCAGCCTTCCTTCGCCATCTCACAGATAAATCACCTTTGGATCTCTCTCCTCCCTTGTCTTTACCCTCGGTAGCCGAGGTACTCTTTATGAATCTTAACTCTCTCCGCCTCTGTTTAATATATATTACTATCATCCCCATGGCAAATGCTCTGTCAGCCATTCCTGCCCTCTCGCCCTCTTATTATGCTGATGGAATCATCTGTAAACTTCCACGGGTAGTGTGGGAACCGTTGAAGATACGCTGCAAGCGCAGATGTGGTGATTTCTAGCCCATGCTCATCGGGTCGAGGTCGGCCTTGCATGCTCACTCACCAAGTCTTAACTTTTGGTCTTCACCCACCTCGTGGAAGAATTAACAAAGCTCCCCGCCTAGCATTGTGGTCGCCATTAGTGCCACCGCCTCACGGAGGTGGACAAAGTTCGCACCTTGGGATGCTTCTTCAGAAAAGTGGCAAGAATACTGCCACGATCACCAAGCTCGCTGTTACCGTTCAGCAAACAGCTAGTCCACCTCATTTAGACGAATTGCCAATAAACACCATGACATGCGGGAACATGACCTCTATCGCTTGATCCAGGCTTTCGTCCTGATCAGAGTAATCTATACCCTACCCTATCTTTTCCGTCCCTGAGTAGAGGAGAACAAGGGCAACTGCCGTATCCCTCAAGCGTACAAGATGGCCCTCAACCTTTCCAGATAAACGTCGAATTAGCGCCTTTTTTAAGGTGGGCGTACACTACACACTCGCCAAACTCACCGAAACCCATCGATCTGCCAACTTGATCGGCTCTCTTCCTCCATAGCCGGCCATCACATTATTGGCGCCATAGGCCTGCACCCCACCCCGCATATTACTCCCTTACCTTCTCCCTCGCCGGACACAAGACCTTCTCACCATTCAACCCATCTCAAAGTACATGCGCCCCGAATATCATTCAGCTCGTCGTGCTGCCAAGGCTGCAGTCCTAACGAGCAACATGGCACACAGCCGGAACCATTCGTATTTGCCTTGTTAGTGTCCAACTCCTCCACCCAATTATTACAGGCGCTGTCATCGCCTCCACTTCCGTGGAAGCGGAGGAGGCAGCACTAGTATAGTGTTCACTAAATCGGCCACCCAGTGACTCAGACAGCGGCCTAAAACTTTGCCGCGAAACGCCCTATCTCAAGACTCCTCATATTCGACCTAATTCAGCTTGTCTGGGTCCCCACGCCCACGCCGGCCAGCCAGGTAACGAGGCGGCTCTTAAGCTCTAGGTTTCGTCGACCGAGCAGAAGCTTCCGAATTAAGGTTGGACAGACGCTCGAGATCGTAAGGATCGCGTACCACGAGATCACTCTACACTGTCCCTTCCGTACGAATCTCTCACTAAACTGCATCAGGTGACGTGGCGCCAGCTACAATCTTATACCCCTCCTTTCCCCTGCCTTGTTCATGCTGAACTGTTCACGTCGGAATGCACCCTCTCTGGCGTTCCAAAAGCGGATTTTGCGCACATTATTTATTCTTGCTCTGAGCTCCTTCGACCAGCCGATTGGCGACTCACGTACCTCGAGCGATGGGAGGCTGCGGTGTCCTGTTCTGACCCGGCTGCTCAACGGCAGCTAGTGGACATGAGCTCTGAAAGTCGCCTGGAAGCATCACCTACTGGCCTGGACACGGATCCAAGATCACCACTACCACTACAGCATTGTGCCGTAGAATTCTAAAATGAACTGGTTATAGGGAAAGACGTAAATTGCGCATCACCGGGACATGTTTTCTCTAAATTCATTCCCCTTCCCACCCTCCCTCCTCCGCCACTTACTTCCCTTTAAATCATCGCTTGTTTTGAACCTGCAAAAAGAAGCTGTAAAACTGCCCACTCCATGTTTATTCCTATTCTATTTGCTCTTAATTCTCAAGCTCACCACGGTCAGAATATATCGAACTGTTGGTCATTGAACAGAGACTGCGAGTCGATCTGCGACTGCAAGTTAGTCCGTGTAAATGTTTAATATATAAAAGAAACAAACTATGTCCCAAGAAAGAGCCCTGCGGCACTCCAGAAATTTTACTGACACTGCCGGAGAATCAAGTCTATTAGCAGACACATATTGTAAGTTGTGAGCGGTGAGGCAAGAAGTTTCAAACAACCCGGCATGTTAGGGCCAATGTTAAGACTACTTAATTTAAAGAGGAGTAATTTATGTGAAGCCATATTAAAAGCTTTAACGAAACCAAGAAAATTGCAATCAGCGATTTGTTTCTTATGAACAGTTTGGAAATAATCGTTAGCTAGAAATAAAAGTTAAATTTCGCACAATCACTTCTTAAATTCATTTTAACCTCCCAAAGCCATTTTAGAGTTATATATTGTCACGTAGCCGTTTAGGCCCGTAACCAGAAGGTTGGTTTTAATAGGGGGGTTGACCTAGAAGGCACAGAAGAGTAGGTCCAGAGAGCACTGAGAGACAGCAGCCGACTTCAGCTTCTTCTCAAAAACGCCACGAGACCACTTCTTCCAGTCCGCGCACGAGACTCTCGATGAGCTGCCGCCTAGCGGCTGCTGTTGCACACGCTACATTACCCCCCTCTCTAAAAAAATAAATGCGAGTTTGATGAATTCAAAAGCAGAAAGAAAAAAAATAAAGCAAGAAACATGCGGTAGGCGGTGCGCTAATTTTCTCGCGAAAAGTACGGTTTCATGCGCACGACATGAGCAACCTCGGATTTCTGCTGACGACGAGTAGAAGAAAAGCCGTCCGGAAGCGCTTCGTAAGTCACGTCGCTCAGCTGACGGAGCACTTTGTATGGGCCAAAGTACTGTTTCAGAAGTTTTTCGGATAGTCCCAGACGTCGAATCGGAGTCCAGAGCCACACCCTGTCGCCCGGTTCGAAAGTCACTACACGGTGGCGGTGATCGTACCGCTGGGCGTCTCGACCTTGCTGGTTCCGGATGCGTGCCCTCGCCAGCTGTCGCGCTTGTTCTGCGCGTTGAGTGAACTCCTCGGCGCCAACTTCGAGGTCACGGCCGTCGTGGGGCAACATGGCTTCGAGCATTGTCGAAACTTCACGGCCATACAATAAGGAGAAAGGCATCATTTGCGTTGTTTCCTGCTGCGCCGTGTTGTACGCGAACGTGACGTACGGGAGGACGTCATCCCAAGACCGATGTTCAACATCCACGTACATGGACATCATGTCGGCGAGAGTTTTGTTCAGACGTTCTGTCAAGCCATTAGTTTGTGGATGGTAGGCTGTTGACCTGCGATGGGTAGTGCCGCTTAGCTGCATGACAGATTCCAGTAGCTTGGCAGTGAAAGCAGTGCCTCGGTCCGTTATTATAACTCTCGGGGCGCCGTGCCTGAGGACTATGCGTTCGATGAAAAATTTCGCTGCCTCGATTGCCGTACCACGCTGGAGGGCCTTCGTTTCAGCGTAACGCGTAAGGTAATCTGTAGCGACAATTATCCACCTGTTGCCGGAATCAGAAATTGGAAAAGGACCCAACAAATCCATGCCAACTTGTTCGAATGGGTATCTTGGCACTTGAACAGGATGTAGTAAACCGGCCGGTTTCACAGGCGGCGTTTTTCGTCGCTGGCAATCATGGCATGTTCTCACGTAATGGCGTACTGCGGCCGCAAGGTTTGGCCAATAATAACTCTTCTTAATTCGGCCCAGAGTTCGAGCATACCCCAGGTGACCCGCGGTGGGCTCGTCATGACATGCCTGTAAGATTTCTTCGCGAAGAGACTCTGGTACGACGAGGAGATAATCTCTTCCCGTCGGAGCGAAGTTGATCTTGTATAAAACATTGTTTCGCATGCAAAACGACGAATGCGTTCTGGCGAAGAGACGGGGAATTTCTGTAGTGCGCTCTTCTAGAAAATCAATAAGTGGTGCGAGAGCCGGATCATTACGTTGCTGCTGCGAAACAGTGAGCGCGTCGACGGCTGCGATAAGGGGAAAGTCTGGTTCTTCGTCTTCCCGCGCAGTCTCGACAGGTGAACGGGACAAGCAGTCAGCGTCGTTGTGCTGACGTCCAGACTTATACACGATGGTCATGTCGAACTCCTGTAGCCGTAAGCTCCATCGTGCAAGGCGTCCGGAGGGGTCTCGCAAGTTTGTTAACCAGCACAGAGAGTGGTGGTCACTCACAACCCGAAAGTGCCGGCCATAAAGATAGGGTCGAAATTTCATCACCGCCCATACAACGGCCAGACATTCTTTTTCGGTGGTTGAATAGTTTGATTCGGCACGGGACAAAGTCCGGCTTGCGTATGCGATAACTCGCTCGGCACCGTCTTGCCACTGGACGAGTACAGCGCCTAGACCCACGTTGCTGGCATCTGTGTGGACCAGAGTCTCGGCATTCGCATCGAAATGGGCAAGTACAGGTGTTGTCTGCAAGCGGTGCCGTAACTCGTCGAATGCCTTTTGCTGTTCGTCCGCCCAGGTGAAGGTGACATCATCCCGGGTGAGGCGTGTCAACGGAGCGGCAATGCGTGAAAAGTTTTCAATAAATCTGCGGTAATAGGCGCAGAGGCCCAAGAAACGGCGAACTGTCTTCTTGTTACATGGAGTAGGGAATTTGGTGACGGCAGCTGTTTTAGCGGGATCGGGACGAACTCCTCGATGGCTGACGACGTGGCCCAAGAACATGAGCTCTTCATAGCCAAAGTGACACTTTTGTGGTTTTAACGTGAGGCCGGCAGATCTGATAGCCCGTAGCACAGCGGAGAGACGTTGGAAGTGTTCCTCGAACGTTGGTGAAAACACAACGACGTCGTCCAGGTAGACTAGACACATCTGCCATTTAAGACCAGATAGAACTGCGTCCATCATTCGCTGAAATGTCGCTGGAGCGGAGCACAATCCGAAAGGTAGGACTTTGAATTCATAAAGTCCATCGGGCGTGACAAACGCTGTCTTCTCGCGATCACGTTCATCGACTTCGATCTGCCAGTAACCGCTCTTGAGATCAAGCGATGAAAAGTAGCGCGCGTGGCGCAACCGGTCTAATGAGTCATCAATGCGTGGCAGCGGGTAGACGTCTTTTTTTTGTGACCTGATTGAGCTTACGGTAGTCCACACAGAACCTTAAACTTCCGTCTTTCTTCTTAACGAGGACAACAGGCGAAGCCCAGGGACTCCTCGATGGCTGGATGACACCGTCATTTAACATCTCGTCGACCTGTTGAGCAATGACTTCGCGTTCCCGCGGTGACACTCGGTAGGGGTTCTGTCTGACTGGTCGGGTGCGGTCGTCGGTTATTATGCGGTGCTTGGTCAAGGGCGTCTGTTTAACCGCGGAGGCGGATGAGAAGCAGTCTTGAAACTGAAAAAGTAGCCCAACGAGTCTGTCCTTCTCTGCCGGTGATAGAGCGGCATTCACATCAGGGTTGAAGTTGGGCGTTTGGCTGGCAGACGTGTTGGTCTCAAGAACAAAGCAGCCGTGGGCTGCTTCTGCGACACCTTCAAAGTAAGCTACCGTGGTGCCTTTAGCGATGCGTTGCAGTTCGTTCCCGAAGTTCGTAATCAGTACGTGAGCTAGACCATTAGTCAGATGAACTATACCGCGTGCAACACAGACTCCATGATGTAACAGAAGCTCTATGTTCTGTTCGGCAACACCGGCAGCACAGGACTGATCGTCGCATCTGACTGCGACGAGAGCAGACGAACGCGGCGGCATGAATACATTCGCGTCAACGATGCGTAAAGGTGCGTGGCGTCTTTCTGAGTCAGCGGTCATCGTTTCAGGCGTCGAAAACGTTACAGTACGGCGAGGAACATTAATAATCGCCCCATGCTCACGTAAAAAGTCCATGCCGAGTATGAGATCCTTGCAGCAGTGTGGCAGGATAACAAAAACGGCTACAAAGGCTGAATCGGCGATGGTTACTCGGGCAGTGCATCGTCCGATCGGCGTCATAAGGTGACCGCCAGCAGTACGAATTTGCGGCCCCAGCCATTCAGTTTTCACCTTAGAGAGCCGATCTGCGAAATTTTTGCTTATTATTGAGAAGTCTGCTCCGGTGTCTACCAAAGCTGTTACTGGGTGTCCGTCGACGAGAACGGAAAGGTCGGCGCTAACAACTTGATCGGCTTGAGGTTGATTGGGAGTTTCGGATTCATGTGGCGGCGGCGGCATCCTGGTCACAGCATCGGACTGAGTCGTCACGGGGGGGTCTTCGGGATATCGGTTCCGTTCGTCAGCAACCTGCCCCCCTGAGGTCGCCGCCTTCAGTTTCCCCGGTGTGGGCTTGGCGACCGGCGCCTCGGCGCATCATTAAAATCACGGCGGCTAGGTGACGAGTAGCGCGCGGCAGAAGACTGTGTACGGTTGCTTGAAGAGGTTGCACGGGTTGCGAGGTATTCCTCGATTTCTGGAGGGCGTTCGCCGACCCGGGGACGCGGGGAATCCCGAGAAAAACCCCGAAGACCGAGCTCACGGTATGGACAACGACGGTACAAGTGGCCGGGTTCTCCACAGTGGTAGCACAGCGGCCGTTGGCGAGGAGTGCGCCAGACGTCTGCCTTCCGAACCGGTGGCTGCATGACGGGGCTCTGCTGGGGCGGTGGCTGGTAGGAAGGCTGGTAGTATAGTGGCTGAGGAGCGGACGGCTGTATGACGAGGCTCTGCTGGTATGGCGGCTGGAAGGACGGTTGGTAGAACGGTGGCTGCAAAGTGGGTGGCGGCTGTGCTTCGAATCGAAGCTGTTGCGCAGGAGGCACTGCAGGCCGACGAAGAGCCGCTGCGTAGTTCATAGAACGTGGCTCCGGCGGTGACTCAGTCGGGGACAATGTCTGACGTATTTCTTCCCGCACGGCTTCGGTGACAGCCACGGCAGTCGGGTTAGGTGATCCAAGGTTGAACTTGAGGAGCTCCTCGCGAACTACCTCGCGGATCAGCTCACGCAGAGAGTGATCGTCAGTGGATCCGTTCAATGTGGCCACACTGCTGAAGGGCTGACCACAGGCAGACTCCGTGCGCCGGTATCTTTGCTGCAGGGCTCGCTCAATGAGGGTAGCTTCATTGATGAAGTCCGCGACGGTTTGAGGTGGACTCCGAACCAGACCAGCGAAGAGGGGTTCTTTTACGCCCTGCATCAGGTGGCGCAACTTCGCTGATTCCGTCATGTCGGGATCAGCCCGTCGGCAAAGACGCGTCACGTCCTCAGCGAACATGGCCACGCTCTCGTTTGGTAGTTGCACACGAGCTTCTAGGAGGCGGCGTGCGCGATCACGGCGGTCATGGCTGGAAAAAGTGTCCCGCAGCTGCTGGCGAAAGGAATCCCAGCTTTGAAGACTGGCTTCCCTATTCTCATACCATGTTTTTGCGCAGTCCTCAAGGGCGAAATACACATTGTGCAGCTTCTGAGCAGGGCTCCACTGATTGAATTGCGCCACTCGCTCGAACTGGTCGATCCAGTCGTCGACATCTTCCCCAGTAGCGCCATGGAAACTGGGGGGCGTACGAGGCTGCTGAAGCAGCAACTGGTGCTGACTTGCCTGTGCCATTACAGAAGTCTCGAACTGCTGATCAGCTGGCGTCGGTTCAGGTAGAGGAGCGAACTCCGGCGCCAGACCTCGGAGGCGACGGCTGCAGCGATGAACGGGTGTCGACACGAGCGGAAGCCGGTTGGGACTCGATGAGCGGCTGCGAGAGGCCCGAGACATGTAATTCAAGGCCTCACCTCCACCAGTGTCACGTAGCCGTTTAGGCCCGTAACCAGAAGGTTGGTTTTAATAGGGGGGTTGACCTAGAAGGCACAGAAGAGTAGGTCCAGAGAGCACTGAGAGACAGCAGCCGACTTCAGCTTCTTCTCAAAAACGCCACGAGACCACTTCTTCCAGTCCGCGCACGAGACTCTCGATGAGCTGCCGCCTAGCGGCTGCTGTTGCACACGCTACAATATACTGGCCTGTAGTTAAGGGATGAATTAGTGTTACCCGATTTATTTAGCGGCACCACCTTCGCAACCTTCGCTATTCTTCCAATCGTTTGGTTATGAGGAACTCTGTAAGGACTGTGTAATGACTGCGGCAGAATTTATAAAAAACTTATAGAGCACTGAACTGTGATCTTTTTAAAGAATTTGTGTTTATGATATCTGATCCAAATGAGGAAATTTACAAATTTTCAGTGAACCTTAGAACGGTCGGCCACAATCATGGAGGGCAAAAAAAAAATTCCTCCATGGCCACAAAGAAATCCATAGAATGAAGTCCGAGACAAACCAAGATTAGACAAAGAGCAAGAAGCACCTCTATTGCTGTTTTCTGTATTGTCTTGCTCCATGCTTGCTCCAAATACGCATGTTGAAAAGTTATGTGCAACTTTCAGATTTCAAACCTACGCGCGCATTTCCGGATCAGTTACCGGTCAGACTAGGGACTGGCTTTCCGAGATTTTCGTCCAGCAACAACGCACAGCTGTCAGCTCTCATAGAGTTGGCAACAGTCGTGGACCAATGTAAGAAAACATCAGCTCATCAGCGTAAGCACCGTGTGGCTGTGATCGGTCCGTGTTTTTACATGCCTTCTTGCAAGTGATCACAAATGAGGCGTGGAATTCTTGCAACCGATAAGCACAGATAATAGGCCGCTCGCCGGTCTGATGGTCGTATCGGCGACTTGACGTTGACACTTCATTATTAGCGTCCTACGTCGAAGCGACGAGCAGCAGTAAGCAAGTGACTGCCTCGTCCGAAGAGGCGGCGTCAGCGGCGTCGTTTGTGTTCGGCGGCAACTCATAATGTGGTCATTCTTCGCAAGGGACCCCGCCAAGGACTTCGGATACGAGATCGGCGAGCTCGTACCGGGACTAGACGATAAATCTATTTGGCAACTTCACAAAGGAAAGAAAAAGGTACCGCTGCTGCGCTGTCCGTTTCTGTTCTCAGTGAGGCGACTCGATTGGTTGCGTCGTGGCAGTTCGTAAAAGCCCATCGTTGATGACGCGATGGAGACTGTTCAGAAAGTTTTTGAAGTTCAGTATGAAGCTTGTTTCGCTCTTACCATTCACTTGGTGAACGCCTTCCTTTGCAGGGAGGTGACCAAGATGTGTCAGTTTTTGTATTTGAAGCGAAAGCAGGCTATGAGAGCTTGGTGAGTGCGACCTTTCAACATGTTATTGCGGCGGGAAGTTTAAATGAATTGCTACTTGGGTGCGTTCTGTGATTCAGAGTTCGTTACATTGCTCCCGAATTCTTTATTTATTAGCTGGACACTGCCAAGGCTTCCGTCAAAAGGCTCAAGACACTGAGGCACCCGAACATTCTACAGTATATGGACAGTCTAGAGGTATCCACCTCTTCTGTGTTTAGTAACTGAGTGTTCGTAGCGTCATGCTTAGTAATGAGAAATTGTGTACAAAAATTTTTCAGACAGAAAAAGTAATTTATCTGGTGACTGAATATGTGGAGCCACTTGTTATTAATTTGGAGTTGCCAAAGAAAGATGAAGAGAAGAAACTGGTTGCATCATGGGGTCTTTATCAAGTTACGGTAAGTGTCATGTCGTGCTCTAGTTGTCACAAAAACCTGTTAGTTTTCTTGGACACAACAACATTATAATGACTTGTGCAAATTTTTTTTCATCATTGTTTAGAAAGGACTTGGTTTCCTGACTGGAGATTGCGGCCTGAGCCATAACAACATTTGTTCAGCATCTGTCTTTGTCAACCGTGCCGGAGAGTGGAAGATTGGTGGTGTGGACTACATGTGTCCTGTAACCGATACTCCTCCAAGAAAAAGCCTTCATGCTTTGGACTGTTATTTACCACCAGAACTCAAGGACTCATCTCACAAAAGGCCAGGGCCGAAATGGTAAGAGAGCCTTGTGAGATGAACATTAAATTCAAAGTGCTGACCAATTACCAAAACATGCCATGATATTATGATGGAAATGAGAAGATATTGTTTCATATTGGAATGATTGACTCCAGCATCCAAGAAAGGAGGATTTGTCACTTTAATTTCACACAAAAAAAAAACTTATAAAGCCAACTAATGTGCCATCTTGAAAACACGGAACCGACGGACCGCCCTCCGCCGCAGGGGGTCGGAGGCATCCCGCGCCTGGCCTGACACGCTGCCGACGCTTGTGCACCAGCTCCATTGCTCAGAGGGAGCGAGGGCCCTTTTGTTTAAATTTTTAAGTTTGTTTTTGTTGTCATGGTGCTCCGCAGGGGATCACGGACATCAGCTGCGCACTGGTGTCGTGTGAGATGTGACGCGTGACTTCTGTATCCCACTGTGTGGCCACATCACGATGATTTGTCACTAGTTAGTTGTAAGGGCACAGTATATCTTTTTATTTCAGGAGAGTTTGTGATGTTTTATCATAGTTTACACTCTCCAACACACCCTTCGATGAAGAGAGATGGTCCATTGCATCACCGGAGATGTGCTTGTGCTTTTTGCTTTTCTCATTAGATGGTTCTACAGTGTTTTGCATTTATTGCATTCTGCGGTAACCAACTAACCTTTCAGTGACGAGCCATAAAAGTTTCTTGCTGTGCCATAACAGCTTTAGTGTGGAAACTGAATTGGATGCGTCCCTTAAGTGAAAAAGTCTAATTACCGTCTGATGGATAAGGTTTATATTAGCTCTTGGTACATCGCCTTTACTGACTTGCAACTGCCTTAAGGCTCACTGGTCGTGGTTCCGACATCAGGGTACGGAGAAAAGGACACATGCGCTCATTGAAAAATTCTCAGTAAAAATCTTCTACACTGTTGTTGACAAATAAGCTGTAGGGTTGAGCATTTTAAAACACAGTGTGTCGAGAAAATTGGATGCTTAAAATTCAGTGGTCATTTCCTCTAACTCTTCATGAAAATGGTGTTTTACTTCCTAATGGAGGAAATAGTGTAACATCTATCTAGCTCAGTGTGACACTGGACTGAGACAAATGTTTTTGAAAAAGCCATTAGGAGAACTAGCAGGACACAGTGCTACCTACCAAATTAACACTTTGTGGTATACCTGCATACTAAAGCTTGTTCCAGAAATCACGTGATTGGTTTCTTCATTTGCTGGCTGGGTAACCTTTCTATCATGTTTTCAGGGATCTTACTGTCTCTTTTCTATTGACAAATCTAAAGTGAGCTAGTTTAATCACTCATGCCCAATGTCTTACATTTTGAGTAATATCCAGTCCGTGACTTGAAGGAGAACAATAGTGCAGAGGAGAATAGATTGTGGTCACTTTGTAGATTTTCTAGAATATTTGTTTGTAGAATATTATTTGTCTTGTTTCGGTCTTTCTATCAAAAGGGCCAGAGACAGCTGGGGTCTTGGTTGCCTGATATGGGAAGTTTTCAATGGACCTCTGACAAGACCTTCTTCCCTTGAATCACCTGGAAAGGTTTCTGCTATTCATTATTCATGCTTGCAAATAGATATTTTACATTATGTCTTGTTGCATACTCAGGAAGCTGTGAAATTTTCATTATTTCTGTTGCATAGATCCCAAAGTCGCTCACACCAGCCTTCAATCAACTGACTCATTCAAACTGCGGTTCTCGGCCTAGTCCTGCAGATGTTCTCACAAGGTGTCGCTCTAGTGGAGGCTTCTTTAAAAACAGCTTTGTCGACACCATGCTTTTCATTGAGGAGATTCAGGTTTGTTTCTCTGTCCGCCCTTTCTTTGCCAAGACCTAAGGTCATAGAATGGTGATGTAACAGTACTCTTCTGTCCCGTTCACCTCAGATCAAGGACAGCACGGAAAAAAATAGGTTCTTCTCGGGTCTCACGTCTGTCATGGACAACTTCCCAGCTAACGTGTGCAAGTACAAGATTCTTCCTCAACTGATCAATGCGTTCGAGTTTGGTGATGCAGGCTCTGCTGTTCTTACACCACTTTTCAAGGTAAGACAGCCTTCTGTTTTTCGTCACTCACTATACAGAAGCCCCGGCAGCACAAACCATCAACCCAATACTGGGACTGTGTTGGCAAAGTCAGGCTCTACATAGAACCAGTAATTTGCTAGCATATAATATTGGGCCAATATTGGCCCACTGACATAGAGCAGCTGAGTGATCAAAGTGTTATAATATTGGGCAAATATTGGCGCACTGGCTTGTGCTGCCTGGGAGTGTGTCAGGTGTTGCTCTAGAAAAAGAATGGCTGAAGCTTAAAGTAGTACTCTGTGATGTTCAACTCCCCGTTCAGAGTGATTTTTTCTTCAACTGCCAAATTTCTGATAAGTCCATGCAGCTTTTCTTTGTATCCATATATCGGCACTACAGTGGATGCTATTTAGTACTTACTGTTCTTATAAGTGATGTTCATTTTTAATCTTGGATCATCTCGAATGTGCTTTGGAGTTTTTGTCCGTTTTGGTGTAGCACACTGACAGCCTGGTTGTTGCATGACAGTAGCAATGACAATGGCAGTAGCAGAAGAGTAATAGATTGCAGACTAACGTGTTTGTGGTGGCATATCGTGCTTTGCTTCACATGAGTGTACTGCGCAGTTAAGGTTCCGGAAAATAGTTATTGCTTTTTAGCGTACACTTGAATGCAGTCATATATCTGTAGGGGAATGTTATGCAGTTTCCTAAAAGGACTTAGCAACTAAAGGGACATGGGGAAAATTGCAGTGGGCCTGTATCGATGGTGTACTATGTTCTGATCATGAAGAAACCGCCCTCACCAAAATGGAGCTTTAATAAGCTCAAAAAGTTCAAAACACAAACGAAAAATAAAGTTTCTGGCATCACAGAATAATTTCGTGAGTGCTTTGCATGGGTTGACATTCGACTTCTAGGTGCAAATACCAGAGGCTAGGTATTCACTTCAAAACAGGGGATCTCGGTACATTTTGGTAGGAATGTTACAATAGTGATTCGACTGGTGGGCAAATCTTTTAAACCAATTTTCCCAGTAATAAATTTCCATTTGTCTGCTGATCTGGTGTTGGTATACCATGAGAAAAGCCACAGAATTAAATTTATTAATATAAATAATTCGATGAAAATTTACTCAGTGCCACTTAAAACAGAAAAAAGCCTTGGTCTGCAATTCGAACCTAAGGCTCAAATCTATTCGACCTTGGAGGTTTCTTTATAAATTCATTAAACTGGGTTAAGCTTCAACATGTCAGCTTTAATTTTTATGCATCAAGGTTTCACAAAAATTAAATCTTCAGTGACCATGCGCAATGAGCTTGTGGGTTTACAACTACGTCAAGATGCAAAGCTATTTTA
The DNA here is from genome assembly GCF_055883805.1 of Amblyomma maculatum. Classification (NCBI taxonomy): domain Eukaryota; kingdom Metazoa; phylum Arthropoda; class Arachnida; order Ixodida; family Ixodidae; genus Amblyomma; species Amblyomma maculatum. The sequence goes on along the minus strand of NC_139353.1, from coordinate 44,943,055 downwards.
CAAAGTTGATTCTGCAAGTTTTTTCTCGGGTCTGTGTCGTGTATTTTGACTTGAACCTTATTGCCGTAATTGCAGATCGGAAAGTTGCTGGATGCCGAAGAGTTCCAGAAGAAAATCGTGCCCTGTGTTGTCAAACTGTTCTCATCGAAAGACAGAGCCACGCGAGCGCGCCTTTTGCAACAGGCAAGGCGTACTGCTAATCTATTTTCATTTGCAACCTAATTTGTTCGTTTTATATCGCTGTTCATCCCATGCCTTCACTTTCGTCAACTGCTCTTTGCTGGCTTGTCTTTCAAATACTTTTAGGTAGACCAGTTTGTCGACCACTTGAGCAATGACGTCCTGAACCAGGAGGTGTTCCCGCACGTTATTCAAGGCTTTTCGGACACTAACCCCACCATCCGGGAGCAGACAGTCAAGGCGATTGTCCACCTGGCACCAAAGCTAAACTACAACAACCTGAATGAAGAAGTGATGCGGCATTTTGCCCGCCTCCAGGCCAGGGATGACCAGGTCGGCAAGCCATTGCTGCTTCTCTTCATATCGAGTCTGCTGCATTGAGCTAAGATTTCAGTGTGTTGCACTCCGAATGCTTTCTTTGAGTTCAAATACTTAATCTTCTCGTGAGGTCTTTGAGCTGCTACTTGCTGTATTTCACTTTGGCTGGGGTTGAAAGGATTCTCGCATACATAGTGCTCCAGATATGTGGTTATGAACTGGGCTGTGGGATGAAAGGGCTCTTGGTAAAGAAATGCATGCAAGGTGTGTAGAGTGTACTATTGCAGGAATTAATGCATTCTTTTCTGCTCGTCAATTTGGCCGAGTGGTAAGTGCCAAGCGCCTTTAACTTGATGCCTTCTTTTGTGTGCAGGGTGGCATACGAACGAACACCACTGTATGCCTTGGAAAGATAGCCAGTCATCTTCACCCTCAGGTACCTCATCTTGCCCACCTCTCAACATTTTGCCTAAGGCTTATGAGCGTGCTGCTAAGCAGTGGGGGAGGAAAGTTCTACATGTACAGTGGATGGGCTGCCGAGTAACTGTCAGTCTCGTAGACGTAATACACTATAAGATTTGAACCCACCGCGATGGCTCAGCAGCTTTGGGCATTCAGCTGATACCAAGGTCATGGGAACAAACCCCAATCAATCACGGCAGTTGCATTTCAAAGTGCCAAAATGAAATTATTGGTGTAATAAGGGAGTAAATACTCATTGGCATCTACCCAAGCGCAGCCAAACAGCTACAAAGGAAAGCTGTACAGCTTTCTCAGAAACTTCGTAGTTAAAGAAAAATTCGTTCTGATCCGGGGATCGAACCCGGGACCACCGCCTTTTTGGGGCAGTCGCTTTACCAACTGAGCTAACCAGGACGGTCTGCAGATCAGATGGTAGGGCGAGAGCGAATTGATCAATAACTCGAAGTGGGAACAGTGTTGATTGAATATTTAGGGGTTGATCGACCGGGGATTGACCAGGAATCGAACCCGGGACTACCGCCTTTTCGGGGCAGTCACTTTACCAACTGAGCTAACCAGGACGGTATGCAGATCAGATGGTAGGGCGAGAGCAAATTGATCAATAACTCGAAGTGGGAACAGTGTTGATTGAATATTTAGGGGTTGATTGAATATTCAGCACACTAAAGTATTGGTGTGCTGAGCAGCGTCAGACTCGCTGTGGCAGCCCAGTGGTTAAGACGCTCGGCTGCTGACCGGCATACCCAACTTTGGTTCCGACCACAGCGGCCATGCTTTGGTGGAGAAGAAGCGCAAAGAAGGCGTCCGTGTCCTGTGTGATGTCACTGCAGGCTAAAAATCTCCCCCTGGTGGTCGAAACTGTTCACTCCCACCTTCCTTCCTTCATTCATGGTGCTGTTGAGATGTCCACTGATAAGTGAGACAGATATTGCACCTCTTTCCTTTCCTCAAAAACCAGTTTTCATTTTCATTTTAGTGCAATGACAGGGCATGTTATAGAAAACGACAACGGTATAAATTGATATGGTGCACCCTGCACTGTTACATTCTTTGATAGCCCATGCTTTTTTTTTGGTACTGTTAAACACCATGTGACACAGCAAGGTATCCGTTTATTTAGCACTGAACTCTTCATATTAATCTTTTGCCTAACTCTCTCATATTTGTTATCATTCATTTCACTCTGCTTAGAGGGACATTACTAGTACAAGATTTAAATGTAAGAAATCAGGAGCTTACTCCCACATGCAGAATAAGTGCACGTCTCACAGTTTCTAGTTGGTGCCAGTCTTCGATTCTTGCATCACGTCAGCAAAATATCTTTTATTGCTTCCCAGATGGCTTTGTGGTTCTGAGATGTCATTGAGAGAATGTGAAGTGGCTACTGCTGACCCGCATAATGCTGTCACTCGTCACTTTTTTGCAGGTGCGGCAGAAGGTGCTCATTGTGGCATTCACACGTGCCATGCGTGACCCTTTCCACCCATCAAGGATGGCGGCCATCTTGGCCCTCTCTGCCACTCAGGGCTACTTCACCCTCAAGGACTGTGCGACTAAGGTGCTGCCCTCCTTGTGTGCTCTCACCATGGACCCCGAGAAGACCGTGCGGGACCACGTAAGTAGTTTTCTTATGCAGGGAAGCCCACTTCATATTCTGAGAAGTTGTCATTTGGAAAGGCAATTTATGGAGATCCTAAATGTCTCTGAGGACAGGTTGAAGTTGGCTTAGATCGATGGATTCCTTTACCTGATGGCAAGGAGGCTGTTTTCAGGAATAGTGTTGGTGTTTTTAACTGAAAAACAGTGAGAAATCGGGAACAGCTGTTGCCACCAGCAGGAAGTTTTGGCAGGCTCAAGTCAGTGACATCAGGTGTGACATTTTTGTTGATTGGAATAGAAAATGAGGGGTTGGAGACCTGAATATTAGCTAATTATGCTTCACTAGTGCTTTTTTTGTGCAAACAAGAGACTTAAACAGCACTGAAGTGGGGAAAACTGAATGGGACGAAGGCACAGCAGTCAACAGCATCTTGCATATCACAGGTTTGAACTGGAGTGGTGAAAAATATTTTCTAACACTGACTTAAGTTCTTGAGGTGAAAGCATCTTTTCATGGTGAACAAATATCAGTGAAGTAATGAAAGGGCACAAATGTCAAATTTTGCTGTGAACAGGAACTTAGTAGAGAAATAACGAAAGCGCATCATTAAAACTAATCAGTGTTTTAAGCATTTTAAAACACTCATTCTTTGCAAGGTGGTCAAAATTTCCAGAGCCCTCCACTACGGCATCTCTCATATCCTGAGTTGCTTTGGGACGTTACACCCCACAAACCATACCAAACCAAACCAGCAATACAAACGAAAGAAGATGTGCACTGGACTGGAGCAGGGCTACTGCAAAGCACAAAGATGTGTTTAAAGACAGTAACTTAGTAACATTTGTTTCACATGTCCTGCTTGAAATAGTCCTGCAAACAATTTTGTATATTTCAGCGCTTTATCTAATGGCCGCATTTCCGCACATTGGGCTTGCCGTATGGAAATTTATATGGTGTGTAAATGTATGTACCGTGTGTGTAAAAAATTGATGAAAAGCCTGGCACATGAAGACACAAAGCTGGGAGCTGGGCTCTGAAAAGAATTGTACGGGGAGCACTGGGCCTGCTTTTATATCTTCTAGCACCATATAAGCACTGACCTTAGAGGCTGACAGGCAAAAAGGTTTTCCATGTAACAAACAGTAAGCTACACCCATCAGTTCGCACCTTTGAAGTTAGAGAGCACCTGGACACAAGGAGCGCCTTTGTGCACTTCACAATTATTGTGCGGGTATGTAACTTTATCCAGCTTGCAAATAAATGTTTGCATCCATAACATATTTCCTTACATACTGTAGTAACCTATACCAGTGCTAGCTCACAAGAAATGCATGGTAGTAGGTATCAAAGCTGGCAAAATACCGATCCTTTTTCTTTCCACAGGCATTCAGAGCCATTAAGGGCTTCTTGGGGAAGCTTGAAAAGGTGTCTGAGGACCCAAGCCTGGCGGAGCAGATGGGTATGTGGCCTTTTAGCAACTGCGAGACCCTTCGAACTGCTTTTTGGAGAAGTTTAAACAATCATCATTATTCTTTTTTCGTTACAGAGGCGGATGTCAATGCTGCCAGTTCAAGCATTCCGTCAAGCCTTGCTGCAAGCTGGGCTGGCTGGGCAGTAACGTCACTGACGTCCAAGTTTTACCGGTCAAAACCTACAGAGGGTTCACCTAATCCAACTTTTGCTAGCGCTGGTGAGGAAATTCACATAAGGGAGATTTCAATAAAGCCAGAAGTCCACGCAAGCAGTTTGAAGACCATGATGGTGCGCAAAAGGCTCAGTCAGTAAAGGTCCTCAGAGTTGGGCAAAAAAGGATTCTGTGCACCAAGCTTGACGACTTATAAAAAGTTATTGCTCACCCCAGGCCATCTGTAGATTCATTCTGAAAAGTTCCGAGCATCACATCTCAATTTGTTTTCATTTGTTTGCCAACACATTTGGGAAAACCTGCCGTGTACGTATGTGCAGTAGTCTGCCTTCTTGCTATGGAACATTTTTGTGCATGCTTATCTGCATACGAAAAAAAACATTTGAAGATTCCTTTATCCCAGTTATCAGTTGATGATGTGTAAAAACGGGAAGTAAACCAAAGTTGTTTGCTGCCCACCTCTTTCATGAGCTCTTCAGCAGCTGAGTTTGGGACTTCTGGTGTTTACCATCATCTTCTGGTGTTCAGCAGTAATACCATTGACGTTGTGCACTAGAAATCAATCCTCCTGTGATGATAATAAAGAGAAAATTGTTATGAGCTTGTTTTTAAATTTTCAGATTTGAACACAGCTTAAAATGCTGTTGAATGGCTTGTGTCTGCAGGTAGCAAATAGATAACCTTCTTTGTTAAACTCACTCTACCAGTGCTTTTTTATTAATTTATCCAGTATTGTTCAGCATAATTTTCAGCGTTGATTGAGTACTTTATGTAAATGCACTTAAATATCATTCTCAAGGCATTTAATTGTTTGGCTAGTTAGTGTTGTGGGCAGTTTCATATTAATCACGTTGATCTTTGCTGTAACAGGAGGCTCACAGTCCCAGCCATCTTCGAATGTGACTTCACCCGCTACAGAAGGTGCTATTTTGAACGAACGACGAGCGTCAGAGGATGCCAATGCTGATTCTGGCTCAGGAGCTGATGACAAGTGGGAAGACCAGGAAGACTGGGGAGATATGGAGGTGGGCACTGCTCTTACCTGTCATTTTTGGTTCAGCAAGTTTCTTTTTTTTTGTTTCAGCACCATTTTGTGTGTGTGGTCTTCCATACAGGATAGCTAAGCGGGCGAGTTGGGCAGTGCTTGTTCCTGTGTTTTCTTCCTTTCGTCCCCGTTTCCTCGCTCTGTTTTTTTTGGAAAAAGTCTTCCATACATCTACCATCCTTCATGCATTTTTTTTGTACCATGTGCATTAATGAGCATATTTTTCCATTCTGTGGTTGATTAGAGGGGCATTTTAACTGCTGTTAACTTCGTCAGTGGAGCAACCAGCGAGGAATCTGTGCAATCTCTGGTTAGTGCCTTGGACTCTAACGTAGCAGTGTAAATTTCTATATTTTCTTTTTTGAGGCTGCGTGCGGTCGCATTCTGCTAGATATAATATATATTCAAATTAGACCCTTGTTGGAGTGTTAAGGAAAGCAAAAAAGATACATATGCAAAAATTTGCTGCTCCCATGCGTTACTAGCTGCACATTGACTCGAGTTTTTGTGTCCAAATTCGCTCCATGCATTTTTCACTTAAGTACTGGTATAGCATTGGTTGCTTGTGTTAAAAAGTGTAGCATCCATCATGTGCATTAAGAAGGGCTTAGCTTGTTAGTTTGTTCACTGTGCTTTGCAGCAAGTGGTGACAAGTGTCCTGGTGTCCTGAATATATTGTAACTGAATGGTGCCCTGCCAGATTCAAATAATTCCTTACATGTCATCTTACATTATAACTTATTGTTTCCTCTTCCATTTTTTTACAGTGCCTCTATCAGTTCGAGTGTAATTTCGTACTTGAGCCTTTTGACTATTTATGCTTTTGTTTGGGCCATCAATTTTCGTGTTATTCTATGTGTAACCTCTCCCCCCCCCCCCCCCCCTCCTCCCTTATGTGGTATACCCCACTCCAGGCTTTTAAGGATATAATAAATGGTTATGATCTATGCAGTACTATTCCACAAACAGTTTACTGTGAAGATAAAAGCAAGGAAGCAAGACAGTTTGCTGCTGGTATGTATTGTGGTACTAACCAGCGATGTGCACAACTCATTTGACTAGATAGCGTAACAGTAGGGGCAGCCTGTATTGCGGCCATGCAAATTGTGAACAAAATGAATTCCATGAATTGAAACATGGCTGGATAATAAAAATATAACAGCGTGATAGGTAGCAGAATCACATTAACTTGAGGAAATTCACTGGACACCAAAAGTAACACACAAATTGTCCAAAGTCAAGTTATCAAAATGCTGCCCCCACCCCTTCCATAAAAAAGCTGCTGGAAGTGGGACGAAGCCTTTCATGAGGCTACATAACACGGATAGCAAAACAGCCCTTGAAGAATGTGCAGCTGTGGTATGCTGGAAAAGCAGTGCAGAATTAGGCAAAGGAAGCACACATTTACGTGGGAGCGGCGAGGCTGCTTCTACACAGAACGAGAAACCCAAAGTTTGGAAGCCTGAAACTATGCAGTCATACTCTTTCCTGACCTAGCTTCAGGGGTTGTTCCAGTCGTCACTATGTACATGGGTTACGGTGCACCAAGCTGTAGATGGGATCTTTGGCATGATTGCTTGATCTCTCGGCAACAAATCTACTCCTTCAGGAGCCTGTTACAAAATTCCGCAAGTGCGCTGTATTTCATGCCATTGGCCACAACATCGGGCAGAATCGCGACCTTGGGGCGCCGTGGTTGATCCTACCTAGTGTGGACGTGCACCTCAGTCGTCATCTAGCCAGCGACTTTTTTGTTTCGGGGTTCCAGTGCACTTTTGTTTATCTCCCTAACTTTTAAGAAAGGAATGTGAGCAGGCCATCATCTCATGCTATAATGATGCCAGTTTGTTCAGTTTTGTTTTTTCATTGTTAAGTTGTTTTTTCATTATGTTCATTTTGCATATTGTTCCACCACATTTTGATACTTGTTGACTATACTGTTATTGCACCTTTCTTGTTTTGTTTTTGTTCAGTTCCTCATGTTAGGTGTTCCTTCTTGTATCTTCATGCTCGAATTTTACCCCCCCCCCCCCCCCACACACACACACACTTTCTAAATATCCTCTTGATGAGGTTCTTTAGGAGTTTCTTGAAATAATATAAGAAATAAATAAACTGTCCATATTAACCTGACAGCTACTGAAGCATGAGCCCGCCTGAAGACTGGTGCTGAGCAAAGTGTAGTTTAAACAGGCCCTTTGTACGCACAATCTGTTTGAGTACCTTCTTCTGGACATAATAATCACTTTTGAAAGTTGCATGTGTCCTGGAGGCTCTGAATACGATAACGACGTGAGCCTGTTTGTAACCAGCAGGTGTCTGTATTTACAGTACATCTTTATCCTTACTCTCTGCGCACATCGGTCTATAGCAGACACATTTCACCCCCCTCTGTATGGTACATGGGAAAGCCCACTTAAGCAATTTCTTTTCAGCTCCAAGCCTAGCTGCATTGGTCCATGCAATAGCACACAAAGAAAGAAGTGATAAAAATGTCTTTGTACTGCTTTCCTGACACTTTAAACTTAGTATTCAAATTATTTAGCCAGATATTGTGGCTTTACTATGCTTGTAGTATTTGTGAATATTGGCTGCATTCAGTGGCTGCTGAATATATTCATTTCTCGAATTCAGCATGAATGGAAAAACAGATATATTTGACTCGTGCTTGAAATTTTGAATGTTCACATACCTTTGTTTAGCCTATAAAGTCCGTTAAAGTATTGTGCAGCTCATTTGCCCATGCACATTTCCTATATGTATGTATATGTATACAGCTAGAAGCAGTATGAAAGGGAACACGGGAGCGTGTGTCCTCCACGCTTTCAGGTGCGCTGTCACCAATAGGTGATAAGAATCAGTGGTAAAGTTGGGTGATATCCGTTAAGAGACACATTCCATCTGAACCTCTTAACGGATATCACCCAACCCACTCGGAGAGGAACGTGCGTCTCGCGGGACACAACCCCGGATCTTGCCTTTACGGGACCGGGGATTGCAGCTACCTGGTGCAATACTCGGGAAACATTCGGAAGCGACCACTACGTTCTGGAGATTGTCATTCAGGAGCCTACTCGACAACGTACGCGACCAGCTAAAGTGGTCAACTGGGACTGCTTTCGCGCCAAGCGAACAGAGCAAGGCTCTCCCCAACCTATCACAGACATCGCCGCTTAATCAGCCGACATCCTCAAACAAGTTGCAGATGTCACTGCTGAAGTTGCTGTGGAAGACTCCGTACCAAACTGCGACAGATATTATGCCCAACTGTGGGACCGCAAGCGCAAGCTGAAGGCCCTGATGCAAACTCGCAAGTGGGATCGGAATCTTCGACGACGGCTCACCCGAGTCCATACAAACATCGAAAACCATGCCGTAGAGCTTACACGCCAAAACTGGCACAATATATGTGACCAGATGGATAAGGCTCCTAACGCCAGAAGCACCTGGAAACTACTCCGTCACCTCCTCGACCCCGAAGGAAGCAAGTTCCAAGCCCTCCAGCAGCTCCAGCGTATCTTCCACCAATTTCCGGGCACCTCAGATGCCCTCAAACAGGAGCTAGTAGACACCTACATCCGCTCAGGACCGGTGAAATCTTTCCCTCCTTATCAGGGGAAGGAAAACGTCCGTTTAGATGCTCCCATCACTTTACCGGAGGTACGAGCTGAGCTCAATCGTCTCAAGACAAACTCAGCTGCAGGCCCGGACCGGATATCTAACCGTATGCTTCGGAACCTCGACGACGCCTCGATTCATGCTCTTACAGACTTTCTGCAAAAATGCTGGGAGCGGGGAGCCATCCCGCAAGAGTGGAAATGCGCCAACCTCGTGCTCATCCCCAAGCCGGGCAAGCCACCTACTCTCTCGAACCTCCGCCCCATTTCTCTCACGTCCTGCGTGGGAAAACTATTGGAGCATGTAATTCAGACCCGTCTTCTTCGTTACCTAGAAGAACATCACCTACTTCCAGACACGATGTTTGGTTTTTGACCACACCTTGCGGCCCCAGACATCATGCTCTTGCTCAAGCATCAGGTGCTGACACATAGCACTATGGACACCAAAGTCATAGTTGGTCTAGATGTCGCGAAGGCCTTTGACAATGTCCGGCATGAAGCTATTCTGCAGAACCTCCAGACCCTAGGGGTGGGACAACGAACGTATGCATATATACGCGACTTTCTCACGAACCGCACAGTGCAACTTGACACCGGCTCAGGAAATCCTTCCTCCATCTCTCCTGGAAGCCAGGGTACACCCCAAGGCTCAGTGCTTTCCCCACTCCTGTTCAATATGCTTGGCCTGCCCAATCTTTTGGCAGATATTCCCCACTTGCACCACAGCCTATACGCCGACGACCTCACTCTGTGGATTACACACGGCAGTGACGGCCAGATCGAGGAGACTCTGCAGACAGCCATCGATCGCGTTGGTACCTACCTGGCCACAGTCGGCCTATTCTGCTCGGCCACCAAGTCTGAATACATCATTGTCCCAAACCAGGGAAGACGCCCCAGATCGCCTCCGGCATCCTTCAATCTGCAAGTACAGGGCACTCCCATACCCCGTACCGACCGAATCCGTATCCTGGGCCTTCATCTACAAGATAATGGAGGAAACGCCCCTACTCTTCAGCGAATAGATCAATCTGTAATCCAGATCAGCCGCCTGCTCAAGAGAGTCGCCAACAAGCATAAGGGCATGCGCGAATCCAACCTTTTGCGCCTCGTACAAGCCTTCGTTTGTACGCGCATTGCCTATGTTGCCCCTTACCTTCGCCTCACGCGAACAGATCGGGAACGACTGGATGCATCACTGCGCAAGGCATACAAGACAGCATTGGGTCTACCCATGTCCACTTCCACCACCAAACTGATGACCCTCGGGATCTCCAACACAGTCGACGAGCTGATTGAAGCGACTCTAACTTCCCAATATGAGCGCCTCTCGCTGACACATGCGGGCCGTGCAGTACTGAGCCAGGTAGGAATCACTCCTTTGAGGGTGACTTCTACGTATATGGACCTCACGCCTGAGCAGAGACTCAGTCTTCGTATTCCTCCGCTTCCCAAACGTATGCATCCAGAGTATCATACAGAGCGCAGAGCCGACCGCGCCCGGCAGCTCCACAAACGTTTTACCGGTCGCCCCGACGTTACGTACACAGATGCCTCCCACCACCCCCATCGCCCCGCTATGGTTGCGGTTGCATTGGCACTGCACCGAAATTGGCACAACCCCTGCGGCGTCCTCAACGCCGCAACTGCTACCACCGCAGAAGAGGTTGCCATCGCGTTAGCTTTGACCGACCCCTTCACCAAAGTAGTCGTTAGCGATTCCCAACAGGCAATTCGTAACTTCGATGCAGGTCGCATATCCCGACAGGCACACACTATCCTCCGATCTCTCCCCTTACCGTCTACACCTCGTCTTCTCATATGGACCCCAGCTCATGAGGCGCTCAGCGGGAACGCACATGCGCATGCTCTAGCCCGAGAACTCAGCTACCGGGCGGAGCACCCTCCTCAGCCTGCCGCTTCCTCTGACACTCCCCAAGGCACTCATTCACGCCTTGTTACATACACGGACATCCTCCAGCATTATCGGCTCGAACGGTGCACACCGGGAACTATCCCTGCGCGAGGCCGTCCATTGGCGCAAAATACAAACAGGAACCTTTCCCAACCCATGGCTATATAGCAAAATTTTCCCAAATCTTATTGCACCTAGCTGCAAACACTGCTCACAACCGGCCACATTCATTCACATGGTGTGTACATGTACACGACACAACGCAGACAATACAAATACAGTGGAAGCGTGGGAGTCCCTCCTGCGTACCACCGAGCTCGCCCAACAGCGCCAGCTCATTTTGCGCGCATTGGAGGCCGCAGAGTCCCAAGGGATCCCTGCTGACCTTCTCTAAGCAGTGCAACCAGTCTTTCGGCTGGTTCCCCTTCTTTGAGAGTAAATAAAGAGTTTATCATCATCATCATCATCATCAGTGGTAAAGACTCATCTAAAGTAAACTTGGTTGGCTGCTCTTTCCAAGCATACCATTGGTGTCACCCATTCTCGTCTTGTGTTGGTGGCAGCGCTTTGCAACGCGCAAAGCACTCCCGTGTTCCCTTTCATATTGATTCTAGCTGTACTTGAGAAACAAGTGGTTACCAGCAGGTTTCACCCACACCTGGGACATAATAATTAGTTGCACGTGTTGTAAAGTTGACCAGACAGGCATATGCAGAGAACTGTGAAAAAATAGTATTTTTAGTCAAGAGTTGCATGTAAAGGGTGCTTGGCAATTTTTTTATTTCATCAAATAATTTTAGAGGTCACAATGAATGCTGCCTACGCAGTAATGGTTCATGCACATCTGCATTTGTGCTGCTCCAGTTATGAAGCGAGCACATTGATGTGTGCCTCGAGTGACATAGTTGCAGTCCTAAGCAGCTCAGTTAGGTGTTCATTCATAAGGGTTGCCGCTGTTTTGATTTCGCTTTCACTGTCCAGAACTGTGCCTCACAGTAGTAGGTGAACCCAAACATTGACAAAGTTTCTGGTCCACATGCTGTAAGAGGGAGGCCTGAAGAAATATAGAGGGTCGCGAGCTGTACTTAAACCCACAAGGAGCCATGGTTTGGCCACCCTTAGACGATATATGCAGCAGTGGGACATTTTTGTTTGTTGTCAGGATAGATTTCTTCTTATAAATTACCAACTTGTAAAAAACTTGAAAGAGAACTTGCTTATGAGACTTGTGATGCTCATGTTCTCGTTGCTACAGGAGGAGAACAAGAGCAACACTGAGAAAGGCCGTGTGTCGTCTCGAGAGCCTGTCTCATCAGCACAAGATGGTTGGGACGATGGCGGCTGGGAGAGCTTTGAAGAGGAACGCGCCCCTGTAAGCACTGGGCTGTACTTACAATTGTTTCTTGCGGAGCTTACATTCAGATTTGAGCTCTCGCGCTTTTCGATTTGCTGTGTCCGCCAAAATATTTATTTCTCCAAGGAAACCTTAGCTTTTGTCTTCGATTCAAGCAATAGACCTGGGAAGCATTTTCCAGCTGTGCTATTCGCTGCTCTCACTTCACGGTTTTACTAGATGCTTAGTCATCAGCAGTCTTGGGAGAGTGGCAATTCACAAATATATGCTAATTTACTGGTTAAAAAAAAATGCCCGTTAAACCAAAAACAGATGCCTTCGACTGGTCGTATATATATATATATATATATATATATATATATATATGGGCTGTGTCACACACTGGTGACTGCATGTTGGCGAGCTAAGTAAGCGAGAGTACTATGAAATGTCAGGTCAGGAACATCTCAAAGACATTGTTTTTGCTTGGTGTTTTTTTTCCCCCTTTCGTTTCGCCTAAATTTAAGCTTTCAGCAATGTTTTTGGTTTTCAGTGCAATGGTATCACCTATTGAGTGCTCTTCATGGTCTTCAGTCATGTTATTTTGTGTGCTGCAGTCTCCCGCCGAACCATTTAGCAAGTCAAGCTCTGAATCTAAACCCGCCTCGGATACAAAGCCGACTAGTTCTTACAACTGGGGAATAACTCGAGACAACGAAACGGATGATTTTTTCTCGAGCGCCTCTCATCTGAAAGCAACAAAACAGGTAGGTTCCTACCTGCTGTTACTCATATTATCCTAATAAGATAAATGTATGGCGTTTTGCTCCAAAAAGCGCGGTAAGAAAAATTGCTAGAGCAAATAAGTGAAAGCTGTTACAACTTTGGTTTTGGTGTATATAGCCCTGCACCATACTCTGCCCTCATCATATAACTTCCTTCTCCTACGGCAGCCGGGTTCTTCCTGTGGCAGCCGCTCGCGATTCAGTTGAACTCACACTTGCCTGGCGTGGCAGCTGGTAATGAAATCAATTGTGCAAGGAATTAAACTCTTGTATGGCTGAAACTGCTGATTCCATGGTAGAATACAGGACTATTGGCTAAACCGATCCTCTGACAGCTTTCACCGCAAAAAGGGACAAGCAGCCAATGTGATTGGCGTAGCAGAGTATGCGTTAGTGTTAGGGTTTCCCCTAGACGAAAAAAGCACTGCTGTTGGCGGGTTCAAACTATGGTTCAAACAGGTTCAAAGTCCGTCAATCACGGTGTGATCATTGCCAAATGGCTTATTAGTGGTTACTGCACTCAACTACTGAGCTGGCAGACCCAGGTTCGATCCTGGCCATGCCGAATTGGCGTGAAACGTAAGGCACGCCCGAGTTCTGTGCGATGTCAGTGCACTTCAATGAGCCTCAGCTGGTCAAAGTTAGCTGGAGTCCTTGTGTTGTCCTTCAAAGCTTAAGTCGCTTTGGAACATTATACCTTATGAACCGAACAAAATTGACCACAATGTATACACTGTCCCCTGTTCACTTTCTTGATCCAGCATGAATCACAGTTGCAGTGACATACCGTATCCCCTCTACACTCTCTTTTACCTACCATCCATTCCTCCCGCCCCTCTCTTCATCTTCTGTCTCCCACTTTGTCTCCCAAGGGGAGAGGGGCATACTCTCTCCATCATGCCAACTAAGGCTTCAGATGATTGGACAGATAGAGTTCATTATAATCGATGCATTAAAAAAAATACAACTCTATAGGCAGGACATCTCCTTGTAATGGCAGGAGTGAGGATGCATGTTTTGCTATAGATTTGTTCCATTTTCAAAGGGTACTTGGGTTCCGAGAGCACCACTGAAGCTTTGGACGCTTTACTCGTGGGTTTACATTGTATGCATTTCACATGGTTGACAAGAAGCAGGCCATCTTATTGAGCATCATTGTTATGAAAGTACCTGCAGTGTAATATGGTACTAAAATTTACGTCGTTTCTCAGTCCCATAGCATTTGAGTTCACTTCTAATTTGGTACTCTTTCTACCTGTGTTTCAGTCTAAACCCGTGGCAGCTGCATCGAAGCAGAGCCCAAGTTCTGAAAATGCGTGGGAAAACGATGACTGGGACAACTGGGGTGCCGGCAAAGGTTAGATTATTTGTCACAGTGTTTTATTTCTCTCCTGTCAAGAATGAGCTTATTGAAAAGGTTATAGTTCTGCATTTTCATTCATGGCTAATGGGCCTTGCTTTCCTCCCGCCCAAAGAATGTGTTCATTGAATAATGCTCATGGAATTGTAAAGCACGTGGCTGACTGACCTTTTTCTGTGTGTGTCATCTCTCGAATATGAGTCACTGAAAGTCTCCACAGCACAGTGATATGCTCTGCAACATATCCTGCAGAAACAGGGAACTTGCAACAGCATTAGGGCGATTTTCACTGGTTGCTCCGGAGCAGCTTTTCTTACTCTGGGATGAAGATTTCGAATTCCACTGATCAACCAAGATCTGTTGCCCATATTCCGCTGGTCGTTTGGAGTAACTTGGGGCGCTCTAGCTCGATCCGCCTACGAGAGTTGGATCTCGTCAGAAATTCTAGTCACTGATATCACTTCCAGAGGTAGCGGGTTTTTTTGTTTTTTTTAGCTGTTTTTAGCAGTTTCAGAGATATCGGCAGAAGGAACCCGGTATCACCATTCTTTTGTGCACACATGTCGAAGTGCGTCTATCGAAAGCTGTCTACGGCATTAAAATCATGCAAAAACAAATCATAGGGTGCTGCACTCGCCTATTTATCAATCGTAACACATTTTGGTACTAGTATGCGACTTCTGGAACCGGCTCAGCATTATTTCTGCCGTGCTTTCTGCATGTTTCGCTGGTCGACCAAGGCTGATTCGCTTTGTAGGGGCTTAGGTCGCTCTATTTCGGTTCCGGCACCCAGCTCCAATCGACCAGTGGAAATTGTTATAACAGTGGTTCCTCGAAGGTACCTCATATTTTGACTTTGAATACAGTCGAACCCGGATATATCGAACACGAAGGGGATCGCGAAACAGTTCGATATATCAATAATTCGATATACAAAAATCGGCTTGTGACGGCCCTTACGATGCGAAAAAACGATACCGTATTTGTCACGTAATCAACCCACTCGCATTATGAATCCACCCTCCACTTTTGCACCCGAGAATTTGAAAAAAAAAAAAAGCGTTAAGGCCAGCTCGCTCACATGCAAGTGATTCAGCGATCTCAGCGATCTCAGCGACGAGCGGCAGCGACAGAGCGAAAAATTTCAAACTTGTTGGAACTGCGTCCCTCTCGCTGCTCGAGCCACCGCGGCAGCTCAAAACAAGGTTCCTGTGTCGCTGCGGCAGAAATTGCGAGCGTTTTCGCTTGCATGTCGATGGCGCGCTTCACTCCGTTTCGATCCTCTCATCCACAGCTCATTTCTTGGTAGCGTGCCAAGGTGCTGCGCAGCGATAACGTCGGGGCGCGTTTATCTTTGGATAGCTCCTGCGGTGGTGGGGAGCGAACTTGGCAGAGTGCCCTGAAGGCTTGATTGCACAAGCCTGGTTCGATTTATCACGCCTCATGATCGCAGCAGCTGACGCGTGCTTTCGTTGATTCATACATACAAGGATAAACGACTCCCGAAAAAAAAAAAAACACCTGCCGCTTTTTAACGTCCGAACAGCACAACGATAAGAAAGGCTGACTCGCAAAAAAAAAAAAGGAAACAGAGAGAGAGCTGCCGCTTTTTAACGTCCGCAGGCGCCATAGCCACGTCAGCCGCCGCGCGCAGAGGGTTCGCAACAAACGCTGCAGAAAACATCCGAGGCCTGTCTGAAAACGGGTTGAGCTGGCTTGGCGCATGCTTAGCGCGTGCTGAAGGAGAGAGATAGCTCGGTAAAAGGATGGGCACACCCGCGCACATGGCTTGGAAACATCGTGTGTTGGTGCACAGGAAACGATAATTGCAGATACGCGCCTTTGGGGAATGGGCGCGGCGCTGTCCAGACCAGCCGTCGCCGTACTGTCCCCTCTCATTCCTTCCGCGCGTGGCTTGAAAACGTCACGCGGCAAACGGCCAAGGGTGATGCGGTCGTCTTTGGGGAAGGCACATTTTCCAGTGCGTGGTGCGGAGTTCGATATATCGAACGACCGGTGAAATTAAGTTCGATATATGACGCGGCTTTCCTATACTTTTACATGGGATTTTCAAGGGGATATTCCGTTAGTTCGATATAATCAAAGTTCGATATATCCGGGTTCGATATAACCGGGTTCGACTGTATAAGTACACATTCACTTCTCCCCCATTATACATTTGCTCAATGTAGAGTCTGGTAGTACACTTGTACAGCATTTCCATACTTAGTGTGTGACACAAGAGAAGGACATTTCTGCCCTCGGATGTACACAGTTATTCAGAAAGCCTCTGTTCAGCGGAAGTTGGTTCAGCTAGATTTTTCAGCTTTGTATCTTGAACACGACACTGCTTGCTACAGGGAATTTTATTTTCACATTGCATCCCTGGAGAATAACCCCAAGCTTCCCTCGGCAGCCCCAGGCCCAGCGCTGGGTGGCAAGGGTGACTCCAAGAGCGAAGAGTCTCGGCAGCAGCGGGAAGCTAGGCGCCAGCAGCGACAGAAGGAGCTCCAAGAGCGAAGAGCTGCACGTCAGGCTGCGGGGCCCATGAAGCTAGGTGTCAAAAAGGATTTTTAAGCCGACAAATGTTACAAAACCTGTGAATAAATGCAAAGTTTTTGAATGTTTTAATGGGTAGTCAGTGTGTCATCAGAACTGTGTCATTGTAATTCTGACAACTTTAAATTTAGAACAGTAACCATTGTTTTTTTCTGAGCTGCAAATGAAGACCATATCTATATAATCTGAAGTGCCTTAAGAACCAAAGCACGCACTGCCTTTTGATAATGAACTACAACTCAAGGAAGCCCTAAAAGGACTGTTACGCAAATATCTGGATAGTTCAAGTGGTTGTAATAGACCTTTCCAGTAATTCCGCCGCGCCACCTTGCAGCCGTGCAAAGCCTACTGGGAAAACAGAGGGCCCGATTTCACATCTCTCCTACTCAGCCGGTCCTCAGGCAAACCTCGGTATCATTGCTGCACCACTGCTTCTTGCTGTTTTCTGTTACTTCTGTTGTGCCCACCATTTCTTTGCACATCATTGGACATTTCGATGTTGTGTTCTAAATCCATCGACTGTCAGGCGACACGCAAGACTGGTGTTCGGCCACTGCAACTCTCCGTGGCCGCACGCGCATGCGTAATGCGAAAACAAGCCTTCGCCTCCTCTCCGCACTGGCATGTGCATCTGCTGGGATGCTGCTACCCTCCTCCTCCTCTCTGTAGCAAGCACAGTCAGAGCTACCTAGACTAGGGAGATAGGCTAAACACTCTCCCTGTGACGTCGCCCCGCCAGGCCCTGTACGCACAGCGGTGGAACACTGTTGGAACGGCGCAGCTCGTTGCCATGATTACGGCGCATCTGTAGTAGCGGCTTTTGCCACGCACCGCACGGCGACCTTAGCGTTGTACGGCATAGTGAAGCTTTTCTTCAAAAGTCTCGACAAAATTGCAGAAAGACTAGCAGCTAACCATCAGAGCAATCCAGTGCTTGCTTCATTTTGCAAGGAAATGCCAACAACGTGCACGAGAAGACTCATAATGGCAGAAAGCAGCGGCGCAGCACGCCAACACGTTTTCCAACAGCCGACGCGAGAGGTGATCGCTCCGTTCTCCCATCATGCTTTGTGCGGATCCACCAGGGGATGGTTTCGGCGCTGCAATTTGTGGAAAGGTCTATCAAGGTGCACAGTAATGTGTCAGAGCAGGCATTCATTATTTGCCCGAGGAAATTGCAAAAACGCTGACATTAGTATGATGACCAAGGCCTTCAGTTTCCCGCAATTTGGCGTAAAAAATGGGATTTTACCATTATTTTGCTGAACTGCGTGTTAGTCACACACAGGTTTTTTTATTGCTACTGTCATGTTTGCGTACTAGGATAGGAATGCAAATAATTGAATCATCTAAATTTTCTTGAGGTATAGAATATAGTAAAGAATGAAGAGCTTCTTTTGCCTGTCCAAGCAGTATTACTGTATTTGTACAAATGTAATGTTATTTATTTTTTTTTTTACTGACTTATCTGTTTCAGAATGTACCTCGCATTATAATGACTGTGCTAGACGTTACTGTTCACGTACAGGCAACTGTTGCATTTCAAGTTGAACCTTTATTTTCTTTACTGGCCTCGTTGAGCCAAGGTCATCGGTGCCGGGAATTTCACTTCGGGTGCGGCACGAGGAGCCGGCACTGCGCTTCTTTGCATATGCGGCACTCGCTTCTTTTCCTTTGCACACCTGCTGCTTTGAATTCATATTCACACACCTGGCAAACTTTATTCATACCAGTACATATCTCCACAAATACGCAATGTCTCCTGACACAGTGCCACACAGACTTCCAGTCTTCTGACTACCCTTTCCCTCTATTGCCACCGCTGACCATCTGCCTCGCCTCATGAGACCTCCTCCTTCAAAATGCCCTCGACACCTTCGTGTCGTCTAGCTCCAGCTGCGGTATCCTTGAGGTTCGCAGACATTCATGGGGGAGTCGCGCACTGAACGACTGCTTCGGCTGCATTTCCTTGGCCTTCGTAGACAGCCATGGAGGCCACAGCAAAGCGTGTCTCTCATGCTTAATCGAGCTTCCACTCTGTAAACTAGGTTATCTATATGAGTCTAATCTGACTTAGCAACACAGCGTAACCAAGCATAACTAAGCTTTTGCGTGAATAATCAGGCTTAGCTGAGCTAAGCCGCACAGAGTTTTTTTTACTTTTCTAGAAACCTTGCAGACAAGTGTTACACACAAAGTGTTTATTATTAGCCACTAATGTCACTTTGCATGCTGAAATGATTACCATTTTGCTCATAAGTGCAAGTATTGGCTGCATAGGGTCAAGTATAACACTGCCGTTAAAGTAAAGGTGGGAAAAGTCCTTACTGCATTGTTGCCATCGTTGTGGGTTGACAATTCTTTCGTCACTGCAATTCATCATCATCATCTGCTTTCTCACTCTTCTTCTCTTCTTCATACACTGGATTTGAGAATGTCCCGGGCTGCTGCTTCTCGCTTGAGCTAAAATCAGGAAAGTTCTGCAAGGAGAAGAATTTGAAGGTTAAAATAACTGTACTAACCATTGCTCTAATTGCCTGAAGTCATGTTTAGCAAGCTAAAGGACCTCCCTTAAAAATGCTCAGAGGGTAGCGTATGTTACCCTAATGACATCAAGTGATGGAGCCATTGAAAGGGATATATTATTACAGTAGGAATGAATTGTTACAATTATAAATAGTAATATTGAAATATGAGAATGAGTAAAAAAAATTCTATTGGCTAAGCCTGATTTAAAGACTTCAGGTTTGATAAGTGAGAAAAATTGGATGTGAAGGTTTATGCTTTATGTAAAACGCTTCTCTCTATGCATTTAACTTGTCTAGCTAGTATTTTTCTCTTCATTTGAGCATTTAAAAGTTTTATTAGTCTTCATCAGGGAAATACGCAGTTTGCAGCAGAGATGAAGAGTGGTTTCAGCGGGGAAACACAAAAGCATGGGTAATACACATGATTATGCACGTGATTATGTCTGCGTGATAGTGGTACAATAAACTCTCATTATCTTGGCCTTCAGCGGACCAGAACAAATGTTTAAATTAACAAAAGTTTGAATGATGAATGTGCCTGGAAAATTAGATGCCGAAAATGCGTTTGCATCACAGCACTTTTATCTGATAAACACCTCAACAATGGTTGTCTGCATCTGAGTTGAAGCCCTACTGAAAACGACGGTTGGTCCCGGTTTCTTCTGGTGCCTTGTTTTATGACACTGTCAGGAAGATTGAAGGAGTGTTCTAAACTCAAAGCTACCCTTTTTGCAGTGTGGCACAGTTGCAGTGGTACCTCTTTATAAAACGGCTCCGTCGCGTTTTGAGGATGTTTCACTGCACAACCTAAGTGGTGAAACATTGCGGTGAGGTGCACAGTGTGGTGGGAAAGCCGGGTTCGCGGAGGTGACACACTGCATGGAGTTGCTAACATGGGCGTTGCCAGATGGGTGTGAAAGGGGCACACCCCCTCGTCCACTCGTGCTTCATTATTTTCTCGCTGACATTGGTGACAAGAAAAACTTTTTGGGATGTTTATTTCAACCTCAACAGCATAATTGCCCCCCGCCCCTCCCCTGGGACAAAATCCTACTGCTGTCATTTGTTGTTGCTTTTATACACTGCGGCCACAAAGAGTAGTTCTTTCACTTTCTCAAATGTAGGTCATCCTAGGTGTCTCTACCAAAGTTTTTGCGTTCTGCCTCCATTGAAATGCAGGCTGCTGCGATTCGATCACACTACCTTAGGATCCACAACTGAATGCCAAAGCTACTCTAAAAGCCGTCTGAAGGAATGTCAAAGGATCTGCATTGATGTTTGGTTTCCAAGTCATGTCTAATGTCTAAGATTTATTTTTCCTTCAGCCCACTGAATCCAATCAGCCGACTGATGCCTCGATATTCTACAGGCAGTAAAAGACGAAATGAGGAAGATGGAAACTAATGAGCAATAAATATGAACAAGGAGATAGCTTGTTCATCTCGAGGACCAGCATAAAACAGACAATGGAGAGACAGAAAGAGAAGACACGAGCGCTAACTAACAATGGACCCGGAACCAGCGCTGGAATATTTCTACCAGACAAAGGGACAGCCATCCTTGTATCTTTTTTAGCTCTTAATGGTGTGGAAACGATCACTGTTAACATATCAGTGATGGCTGTGGTCAAGTGGTGTCAGCATTACCTCGAAAGGTCCAGCCAAGGGATTCTCAAAGCTGGATTCGTCCCCTGAAGGCACCAGGGCATCATGCGGCGTGGTGCCCAGTTCCAGCTCTATGCGCCCACTGTCAAAACGGGCCAGGGGCATCAACGGCCTGCCCCTAAAAAAACGACAAAGAATTATGAGCATCTATTTAGCATGTGCAGTAGCAATTGTGTTGAGAAGGTGCTCCTTTGCCACCAGCTTTTTCTCACATCTGAAGCTGTTATATAGCGAGTCTCCAGCCTTTCCAGAAGTTTATGTTTAGAGCTTCATGAAGCATGAATAGGCATACCAGTGAGTGCTAAAATTTCTTACCTTCATCCAAGGTCTAAAGGTGGCTGTCATGAGAACATCTTGTGGTTATGGCACATTAAACCAATTTTCAGGGCCCAAGCTATGGGAGTGGTGTCGCTTTAGTAAAGAGCAAAGGAAAGGACATTCAAAGGCAGGATGGAATTGCAAAATAATTTTCATATTATACCAACCCTGATTGCTATAGGCAACATTTATATCTTGCAAAGCTTGTGTACTTTTGTTGTGCAACAGATAAAAACTAAGAGTGAGAAATAAGCAAACCCACGATATTAAACATGATTCATGAGATTCACGACTCTATTATGATTATAGAGAAGGCAAATTTCATTACATTGAGAGCGCTTTTTGTTGCTGACAAACGTCATCGCAGTCACAATGTTCTTGGCTATCTGAATTTTCTAAGGACAAAGAACCGGATGAACTTTTATTCAATGTCTCTCCAAAATTTTTCGGGGCCCATGAAAAGCTATTCACTAACATTATAAAAGCGCACGAGCAGTACGTATCCCATCAATCCTGCCCACAATGCAACAACATTTAAGCTAACTGCATTAGCACCAAACATATGGGAGATCTAGTATGGTGCACCTCCCCTCCCTACTCGACTCAGCCCATGCTGGCGCGCAAGAAAAAATGAAGAAAAGAAGTCGCGACGGCGCCCCACCACGCCCCGTCCCACCCACGCAACTCGGGAGCGTCCAATGAGCGGGCGCGCCCAGGAAGCCTCAGTGACGTCACTGGAGAGGTTGACACGTTGACACGCTGGGATGTGCCGCCCCAAATCGGCTGCGAGCGGTCGCCGGGAGCACTTTCTAAACATTATCTGTAAATTATCGGCTCCACGCAAAGCTTTCAGATTTGACTCGCATACTCACAAAGACAACCTCTACGGATTTCTTGCATTATAAGTTTACCAAAAGAGCGCAGTGCCATGATTCGTTACCGTGATCTCCACCGTGCGTTCAATTGTTCACGCTCAGATCGCCTTGACGGCGCTAGATTGCGCCACATGCTGGAAGTCTGTACACAGACGTGTATAGGGCTGAATCGGCACGTACGCACTGACAGAGCGCGGTAGCGGATTACGGTGATGGATCGTGGATCAGGCTACTCTAAATCTCTAACGGTTCCCGTCTGCAGCTCC
This sequence comes from Amblyomma maculatum, assembly GCF_055883805.1. Taxonomy (NCBI): domain Eukaryota; kingdom Metazoa; phylum Arthropoda; class Arachnida; order Ixodida; family Ixodidae; genus Amblyomma; species Amblyomma maculatum. The sequence continues at coordinate 44,920,561 of NC_139353.1, read as the reverse complement.
CCGCTCGGGTCCTCGTTCGCGTACGTGCATTTTACTACTCGTCTAATCACTAATCCCCAATTGATCGGTTGGTTACAGAGTTCAAAGTCCCAAACCGTCTCAGGTTGTGAGAGGTACAAGCCGTAGTGAAGAGCTTCGGATTCGATACGAATTAAGGGGCGCTTCTGAAAAAAATAAGTGGACGCGTTACCCTCCTCCCCGCATTTTTTAAATTTCAGGGTGATTGTAAGGAAATTACTGAGCAATGACTGCAGTTGCTACCAGCCGGTTTCAACGCGATCATTCTTATAATGCCCCGTTCTCCAGAAAATCTGGCAGCTGCGACTATTTGCGTCTATCAGCTTGTTACTGCGTGCTAAACAGTATGCATGAGATAGCAGAGGCACTAATTAAGGTCCCCCCGCGGTGGCTCTTTCGAACACTGACCGAGTGACCCGGGTTCGAACCCAGCTACGTTCCGGCGGAGGCGAAACATAAGGCGTCCACATATATTGTGTGAAGTCAATGCACGACTCCATGCAGGTGGTCAAAGCGGTAAAGGCCCACTTTCACTCCCACCTTCATCCCTTCCCTTCCGGCGCGGTTCAGGTGTCCATAGAGCAAGTGTGACAGATACTGCGCCTTTCCCTTCCTATGAACCAACCAACCAACCAACCATTCTCCAGAAAATCCGGTGGCGGCGTTGTCGGCGCTGTGAGCGAAATTTCACGAGCATAATTCTGACAGGTGCCCCGCCGTGATGGCGCAGTGGTTACGCCGCTCGGCTACTGCGTGTGCCCAATGATCGAATCCCGGCCACGGCGGCCGCTTTTCGGTGGAGGCGAAAAGCAAGGCGCCCGTGTGCTGTGCGATATGTCAGTGCACGTTAAAGAACCCCAGGTGGTCGAAATTTCCAGAGCCCTCCACTACAACGTTTCTCATAGCCTGAGTCGCTTTGGGACGTTAAACCACAAAAACCACGAAACCACATAATTCTGGCAGGTGCAGCCGGCGATGTGCAGTCGGCGTGTCGATCGTGTGACGTCACGAGACCACTGACCACGAAATGAGGGCAACTGCCAACTCGTTCAGCTCCTTTGTCCAGAGGTTGCTATAGAAACCGAACCTGCCGGAACCCTTGGATCTTTATATTCAGACGCAATATCCCTAGGCCATGAGGACACATTGGTATGGTTTGGCCAAAGCAGTGCTTAATATATCTGTCCGGTGCTCTTCCACACATTGTGGCTTACGAATGTATGCTAATGAGTATGTATGGGTTAATAGATGCGGAAATAAAATTAGTGATTAGGCGAGTAGCAAAGTGCACATGTATGCGAAGCCGGAGACGGGAGCCATTAATTTAACGCTGTTGCCTAGAGCCCCTGAGCAAAATTGAAGCGTCTCCCAAAATATTATTCGCACTGACGACTTCCAAAAATAACTACCACTTCCCTCCCGCCTCACCGTCCTCCTCCCACCTTAAAATTCTTCTCTCCCTAATTTCAAATCCTCGGCTAATCCCTGCATTTGACGGTACAACCATTTGAAATACGTGAGCTGGCAGGGAGTCTAGCGCACAGTTTCAAGTACACGTCGTCCGAACGTCGGTATACATGCAGAAATGTATTTTCATGGAAATATAATTCACCTAAACAGTGTCTTGGGGTGCCTGAATCCGTAGCGTCGAATCAGGAAGAAAACGCCGCCGGCCAGGAGGAGTAGCGCGAACAATACTCCAAATACGATACCGGCTACTGAGCCACCTGCGAAAGGGGGAAGAAAAAAAGAAGAAAGAGGCTAGCCATGCTGCGTTAGTATGGGTAGCTTTCGAGAAGTCTACCTTCTCGCGCAATATTTCCGCCCGGTTTATTTCGTCCACATATTTCGTCCAAAGTCTATAGCATTTTTTAACCTCATACACACGCCGTAGTGGTGCAGTGGTTATATAGGGCACTCGACTTCTGTGCCCAAGGATGTGGGATCGAATCCCGACAGCAGCGGCCGCTTTTTGATGGAGAAAAGCCAAGCGGCAGTGTGCTGTGCGATGTCAGTGCACGTTAAAGAACCCCAGGAGGTCGAAATTTTCGGAGCCCTCCACTGCGGCGTCTCATATAGCTTGAGCCGGTTTGGGACGTCAAACCCCATTAATCAAACCAAACCGCATACAAGCAATTATGGCACGTTGAAGCTCGAAGTGTTCTGAGGTGAGAAGAATCGTATTCCTTCCTTTTCTGATATTCGGAGCTTCAGGCATGACGTAGTGACCCCACATGAAGGTAAAAAAGAAAACTTAACCGAGGCAGCACGTTTCTGTTCAGACGCATACTCCAAAGTTAACGTAAAGAGAGAGAAAGAAAAAAAAATAGGCGCCTGCAATACAGAGACAGACACAAACACAGGTTTGTTTAAAAACAGCTCGAGAACGCATATGGCCAAAGTAAAGTGAACTAGAAATATCTTCATATTTCTTGTTCACTAAAACCTGAAGTCTGCTTATTCTTTCCCAGAACTTGTGGGTCGAATACCCGCCGTATGGCGAGAACTTATTTGAGGTAAAAAAATGTACAGGTTTAACTATCCTTGAACCAAATTTCACGAGGGTTAGCCATCAGTCGCTGCTGCCGCTTCGATTTATAGCAGGCTTCCGCGCTTGGTAAGACGCTCGGCAACGGGCTGGTCTGGCTTCTCGTTGTTCGGGGGTCCCGGCACTTTGTCTGGCACAGCTGTTTTCGCTGTCTTTAACGAGAGTGGCAATTGCCGCCAAACTACATCAGTTGAATGATCGAATTCTGTTTTGCTCTAAAGCGATGGCCCAGCCGGCGCATCATCCATGGCGAGACTGAGAAGTCAGCGCCGCGAAACACCCCTAGCGCAGTCACGTGATAGCGCAGCGTGATAGAAACCTCTAGCAGCCCCTGTTGCATGTTTGCCACCTGCGTTACTGGAGTTGCGGGATCCTTCCCACCAGTGCTTCCGCCGCCGCGGTGGTCTAGTACACTCTACGGTGGGCATGCGCTAAGATGACGACGATGATGATGATGTGCCCTAGCCGCTTATATGTCAGTAAGTCGAAGCTGACGGGCAGCTAGCGCCGTTTGGCATTCTCAAGACCAACGTTGCTCAAGACTAGCTTCCACGCGCCGGAATCAATGAAGCGCGCGCGCGCGCTATTGGTGTTAGGGATAACGCAACTCCGGTAATGCAGACGGCAAAACGCAATATGGTTTGCTAAAGGTGTCTACTAACACCTTCAAGACTGCGCTTCGAGCGATCTCAAGGTCATGGTGACCGCGATGATCGAATGGCCATGAGGAACATGGCATGAAGCGATGCATGCTGGGTAATCCGCCATGATTATGTCGCTGGCAGCAGACGGCGGGAAGCGCAGCCAGGCTGAATGGATCGAGTGCCTTGTCATTTTCGACGGTCCACCGAGCAAACAAGCGGCTTTTCGTGCGCGGTCCTTATGTGCGTGCAAGATCTTGCAAGATAACAGTGAGGAACGTACGCTTCAACGCTGTACCCGAAAAATCGGGCGCGCTATGAAGAAAGGCAAAGCAGTGCGGCGCGGACCTGTTCACGCTAGGCGCAGACGACTGGCTGTACTATGCGTCTGGACCTGTGGCCGCCCGTCGACATCGCCGGCATCGCCGACATTCATGACTTCTAGTTCTGGCGAGTAGTTTGATACCTTCCCGGATTGGTGTCGATCTCCGTGTGTTGGCCCGTGCGAGCCATTCGGGTCGGCGACGCTAGAGGGATCCTTTGCCTTCCCGCACTCGTGCATACGTATTTTTGGAATTGTGAAGAACCCGCAGTCTGCCTGTCTGATCGCGCCAGCATCGTCTGCGCGCACAACGTGACCATGCAGACGAGGCTAGTGTGAGTGACGTGCTGCGTCGTCTGCTGCCAGCGACAACATCATGGCGGATTACCCAGTATGCATCGCTTCATGCAAGCTCCCTATAGCAGAGACTGCACTCTAAAACTGTGCTAAAAAGAGACTCTGCAGCTGAGAACCTGCATTGTACTCTTGGGTGAGCTAAAACTGGCACCGCTCACGCCATGCTGTTCAATTATTCAAAACTCGGCAACACCGGTGCGGCGTAATGAGGACGTAATGTTAGACATGGTTCTGAATTTGAAATGGTGTGCGCACAACTTTCATTTCGAGGGAACCACAGTCACTGAAACTGGTGGAAATTTTGCCATCTTTTTTAATTTGTGCCGTTGCCCATATGGGAGCGTAGTAGTGTGGTTCTTGTGCATATGCATATATATTTCCCTTACCGTCCGATCATGTTCTCCGTGGAACATGCGGTATCACAGGACGTTCTCTCGCCCGCTGCTATTGTCGAGAGTGCAGCTGGCGAACGCTCTCGAAGTTATGTTACAGTGGTGTTATTGTATTCCGAGTTCGCATCGTCTTCAAAGGTGTCGTTGTCTCTCTGATCTCGAGTCATCTGATTGGTTCAAACACCGGAACCGGAAGTGATAGTGACATCCTGTTCTGGTGTTGCTACTAATTACAGATGACTCGAGGTCAGAGGGATAACGACTCTTCTGAAACCGACGCTAACTCGGAATACGGAGCTTGGATACCACTGATGGCATGGAGTTTTTCTTATGCTTCCTCAAATACTTTTCAGGTAAAAAAAATGGTTATGATACTATAGTACCGCACTGATAAATATCACAGATAAACAAACAAACAAAAACAATCGCTTGTGCTTTCCTCGGCTTCGGTAACTGGCAGCGTTCACATATCTGTATCATGATATGTTGCTCTAAATATCACCGGACGGACCTTTCGATGCACCATTGGTTCCGGTTGATGTGAGGTTCCACTTTTGGCTGCTGCTGAGACTTGCACTGAGGATGCTGTAACGCTGCGCGTCTTTTCCTGCGGATAAGAAGCGCACACAACGCTTAGCAGTTATTTGAGCCTTCGATGACAGGCCAACATCAAATACGAGTGTCGGACTCCATCAAACTCATTCGTGCCTTCCTAACGAAGTTACATCGTCTTTTACGGCACTGAAGCCATTACAGCCACTTGAATAATTCTTTTTTTGGGGGGGGCGGTTGCATCAAATATCAAATTAATCTCTATAGTTAGAGGAGGACTAGAAACAATATTTCAGATTAAAAGGTACCAAATTGATAGGCCTAACGCTGACAAGAACAGAGATGATTAAGCGAGTTCTAGTTAAACGAAAAATTGAAGAACGCAAGTTTCCCTAACGGCACCATGGGGAGACGAGGGGAAGCGGTCGCCACCCCTAAAATTTGCCAGGTCCTGTGTTCAGTGACGGGTCAGAATTACGTTTCGTTAAAACAACGCTTATTCGGCCGCTAGCATCTTTTTGTTCACTTGAGTTGATGTAGATCGATTTGTGCCTTCCTCCCTTCCCCTTAAGCTTCATCCCTCCCACCCCAAATCCGCTGGAGCAGTCCGTGAGCGTTCTTTTGCTGCGCAGGCGACCGCATTTTATGTACAGACAGTTCGAACCGGAGTGGCACTCTCACTCTGGGTGATGTGCTCTGTATTGCCTATTTTCTAGTGGGCATTATTTCTTAGCTATATGCTGTATTCTGCGACAGTTTCATTTTATTGGCGCTGGTGCTGAAATAATATTACAGTTCGTGTACAACGAACCTTGTTTCACTGTAATAAATACCATTTTGAAAATAAATAAAGCTGCCGTGGAAGCGCAGGAGTAATGGGCCGGACTCACGACTCAAGGTACAGAGGGTAGGACGTTTTTTTTTTTGCGTAATTATTTGGATCTGACGTTACTCCGCTTTCAACTAGTCGGGATTCGCTTTACATTTTATGCTTGACATAGCCCAGACGCCATTTTGTGCCGAACACGACCTTGAACGCCCTGGCGTTAATACTTGCCAGTCAGCCTTTCGTAGATGTCCGTGGCGAGTTTGTGCGCGTAGCCCGGTGCGATGGGCATGCCGTTGTTCGTAGTCCCGAGGTCGACGGTGATGACTTGGACGAATTCGTTGTGTGTGCGGTGAACGTAGGCCTGGACATGGCCTCCATACTGCGGCTGGAAAGGACGCCTCGTGAAAATCCCTGTTTGATGCAAGTTGCAACGTACAGGGTCATCCACTTCTAGCTATAACACGGTCTCTACTTTCAGTGCAACACTGCGTCCCACGCATGCGCATATCGAAGTGAAGCGATAGACGCACAGAGGGATACGGAGGAGATGCATCACAAGGCCTGCCACTTGGCTTTATTGCGTGGCCGGGTCGTACACAATGACGCTTTGAAAGTAGTGACCGTGTTATAGCTAGAAGTGGACGACCCTGTACGTGTATGTCCGGAGCACAGACACCGTGATCCGTAGTTTGACAACCGCCTATGCTGTTCTTCAGCGTTGGTGCAAGTCTTCCTATTAGCATTACTAAAAACAATGAAGAGAACCTTTTCATTATTAATAAAGACATGCAGCTAGGATTTCAGTAAAGGATAGTCTGTTGTTTAGCTTGCTTTGTTACCGCAATATTGTTGGTTCAGTAGTTCATCCCACAGAGAAGCCAGATAACAAAGAGCAGCAAGTATTTTTGTCAAGACGACAATCGGATTTGCTAAGTTTTCGGCAATGCCTTTTCCTGTTTCTAATTCGCTGGCCCACGAACTAATGTGTAAGCGTGTCTTTAACGAACCTTGACGATGTCGTTGAAAAGTAGCTGCACGATATTGTCGAAGACGAAATCGGGTCCGGGTCTCACCTGCACAGAGGAAGCTGCACAAGAGCAGCCCAATATTTTTTGCAGTCACATTCATGCGCATATGCAGCTGTAGATTCAGCCGGCCGTCTATTAGTCTTCCTCTTGACATACAGTGACAGGCTGGGGTAGGGTGGTTAACCACGACAGCTTCAACCAAACTGTGCCGTGAAAGTAACTCTGGAGCCATGTGCTAAGAACCTTGTTGCCGAAACTATTGCATTGGTCCGTTGATTCCTTTTTGAGAAGTGGTCTGCTACGGTATAGAAGGTAGTGAACTCTTCCAATTGGTTTAGATTACCGCTCAAACCACTTTTCAAAGAGGAACAAATTGACCAGCACAATAGTCTTGTCAAGAAGACTTCTATTGATGGAAGCTGAATGTACACGCTAAAAGTGGTCGTGGTGCAATATTTACGAGCTAACTTATGCAATCGCCGCCGCGGGCAAGCTCATTAGAGAGATTTAGCTTACCGTGATCCGCGATCCGCCACCATGACCCGCTACCGTGCATGGGCGGGGCGCACAAGCTGATTGGTCCCGACGCGGCAGGTCTATGTGCCGACATCCAGTATGTGGCGCCATCTATCGGCGTCAAGGGATCTGGGCATGCGCAGTGGAACGCGCGATGGCGGATCACGGTAACGGATCGCGGATCACGGTAAGCTAAAACTCTCTATTCATTCGAACCGTCTTTGAGTTGGATTTTTGTGACAATGACATTGAGTCCTACCCTGAAGCCAGGAGTTTAATTACGCTATGTTGCAATGCACGCAAAACTCCTCTAAAGCGGTCCCTGTGCTGCTGTGTGGCTTTTGTTAATGACTGAGGTCTATAGTCATTCCTACAGATTTTGCAGCACCTTCGACTCCCACAACGATCGCGACAGCTGCAATATCACGTTACCAGCGCTGAGCACGTGACGACACGTGACTTGATGTCGATGGTGTACGCTTACAATCAGCTCAGAAGGGCGGCGGCATAACCGCTTCGCGCTGCGCCCGTCTACGCTTTCCCAAGAGCAACTACAACTTGGTATAGGAGAGCGTGTTGGATGTCAGTGAATTTTGTGCGTGAGAGACGATGGCCTCACTTACCGCATATGGGGCAGCAGTTCCCTATCAAATAGATGGAGTCCTCGCACGGCAAGCTCTCAGAGCACCGTGGGCCGTGCTGGATACAGATCCGTTCGAGAGGCTGCGCCAAGAGCAAATTTTAGTGCCTATATATCCCGGCTGTTTCGTACCAGACCGCGACCCATCCTTTTCCATACAGGAAGCGCGAAATTAAAAAGCCATTAAAAGCAGATTTGAAAATAAGCAAAAGGACAAAGAATTACCATGAGTTCAGGTCTCCAACTCAACATGCCATGAATAAATTTGTAAGACGTCTCGGCGGTTCTACAATATTGCTGTTTTGTCAAATATATCCTCTTTCTCTCTCAGACTGCTTACAGTTCATTTGAAACAGCTGCAGCGTAGAAATTAACTCATAGATAATTACCCATTTATTAACAGCTGTCGTGAATAGCGGCGACATATACCAGCAGGTCTCAAGGTCTGCTGATATGAGTGCTTCTTGTTCATATCATTCGCCGGCCGTGCAACATGAATTCTGTGCAAAAGTTCACCATTCACAAGCTTACCCATGTTTGAACTGACTCGGATAAAAGCTCAATGCACTGAGGCCTAGCAGTCGTGTTTCTACAGAAAAATAATCTTTTAATTCCTCTACTTAATACTAACATAATAGAACATTATTACGTAACCTTGACGCTACACTAACGCTATTCTGAACCTATGGTAAACTGCCAAGAACTCACGCAGTCAATTATTAACACTTTTACTTTTGTCCTTATCTGCATTAAATCCTTGGAATTATTCTCAGAAAAACCTGCAGAAGACTGTCTGGACCGTCTCAAAACTGGCGAGCTTTTGTCCAGCACCCAATTGGGACACGTCTTCGCGTGAATGTTTCCCACGAACAAAATGCATTTGAAAGGTAGCGCTGCAGATACCCACGTCGGGTGCGTCGTTGCCGCACGCACAACCTTGGGGATCTTTGCAATCCGGAGTGCCGCTGGTCACGACGCCCCTGAACATAGCCTTGCCTTCGTCCGAATCGAGCAGTAACTCCATCTCGGGACGTCCGTATATCTGCACCGCCATTCGGAAAGACATCGCACATATTGTGTATAAGACAGTTGGCTTGAGCGCCATCCACCGAAATACACACAATACCGTTCTTTTTAATTAATAGAGAGATTTAGCTTACCGTGATCCGCGATCCGCCACCGTGACCCCCTACCGCGCGTGGGCGGGGGTAGAAGGTTACGGTGGCGGATCGCGGATCACGGTAAGCTAAATCTCTCTAATGAACGCCCTCTGAAAGGTGTCTTAAGCAGGAGTAGAGTTTATTACGCAACTGTGTCGGAAAATATTTGAGCAGCTTCATGTTTGGCGTAAAGTTTCTATAAGACGTAGATATATAGCTGCAAGTCGAATCCATAAAATAAGAAACGAAAAACCGGTTAAAATTGGCAGATATGCAAACAAGATCAAATAGTTGCCCTATATCTCATGATTCTTTCTTATAATGAGCTCCTTTCATTTGACCGTAAAAGAATAGCCGCGAATGGAGGCATGAAAATAAAACGCGTGATGAAGGTGGGGATGGGGTCATCAACGTCACTTAAGCTGTACCCTTTAGCATATTGCGGAAATGCGTTAGCGTAGCGCGATCCGCGATCCGTCATTTATCCGTTATCGCGCGCGGCCAGTGCGTGCCCGCTGATTTGCCTCGGCGCGGTAAGTCTGCGAGCCGAATTTGTGCATCTAGCGCCATCTAGCGCCATCAAGGTGATCTGGGCATGCGCAGTGGAACGCGTGGTGGTGGATCGGATCATGGTAACGGATCGCGGATCACGCTACGCTAAAACTCTGGCTCCCGTCTGCGTCTCTTCCTGCGTATCCTCGTTTGCGTTCATGCACTTTGCCACTCGCTTAGTTACTAATCCCTGAATTTTGTGCGGCTTTAATCAAGAGCATGATTAGCATACAGTTGTAAGCTACCGAATCATGTGGAAGACCATTCGGAAAGAGCCTGTCTGGTTAGGCATCCAAGGGTCCCAGATTCGATTCCCTTCTCAGACTTCCATCTCAAAAGAGCTACCCAACTTGGCAGCTCCTGACGAGTCGGTAATGTCATGTGACCTCCTGACGTCATAAATTTGTCGACCAATGAATGTCCAGTCATGTCACTGGCCTGCCACATGCATGCTTGTATTTTTTCGCTCTCACACTTCATCACCAAATTTTCGGACAACGAGACTGATATATAAAGCTGGCGCGTTAGAAAGGCGCCTCCGGTTAATCTCCAAGCCTTTTTCGCCGCTATATTCGCGAATTTTATTATCTCATCTGTTTTCCTGACAACATGCCGCGCACGGAGACATGTATACCATGTGTGAAATGTTTGGAGCTTAAGGGGGGATGCTTTTAAACCGCTTCACAAATTTTAATAAAATTTTTAGGGGTGGTTTACATTCGTATCAAAAGACTATAGCCAGAATTTCAGCTCGATAGCTCAAACAGAAAAAAACGTTTTACCTTTCATGTAGAACAATTACGTGTGTCATCAAGCAAACTATCGTTACAAAAATAATAGAAATATACTACATTTTTGTGATTAGATATATTTTAGATGACTTATAATACGGTATAAGGCCTGTCCCATGTTTTTATTCCATTTCTGTAAAAATCTCATCACTCTGAAAGTTCAATTTTTTTGTTACCATTGTATGTTAGACATGCAAAAATATTTTATGTTAGAAAAAATTAACGACCTAAGAAGTACCTTATCTTGTTCCTGAGAAAATATCAGTCTAGGAACCACCTTGAAAGCAGCCTTATGCGATGCGGTTGGGAAACGATAGTTTACCTCACAGTTGTGTTATCCCAAAAAGTGCACACTGAGAAAAATGAGTTCAACGATTTCAGGACATGCTGTTTTATTTTGGGGTAAAAATAATTAATCAAAGTGCCCCGCTCTATAAGTCAGCCCCTCCTCATCAACACGACGCTGCTCTGTAGCATGACTGCTCTGTGGCAATGACTTCACGCCTTCATTTCTTTTTTTCAGCTTTAGAGCTTTCCATCGCCCTTGCCTTCGCTCGTGAAGGCCATCTTTCGGTGAGAGCACCGGCCACCCGCTGATTGCAATAAACTCACAGAAATAAGAAACGTTCGCTATAGCAAGCGTCGCTCACAGCCAAAGCGGGAGCGACTCCAAATGGCGCGAAAGCAGCGTTGGGTGGCCACGTGGTATATTTCGCCAATCCAAGTTCCTGTTTCGGTTTGCCAGCCACTCTGTAATTAGCGCGGCGGGAAATATGCCTTTCGTTTTCAATTTTTCGTTATTGGCATTGTGTTTCTCGATAGAACGTCTTCCGTGACTGAAAAGCGTAAAAAACAAACTTTGTAACGTGTATATTGACTTCGCATTCGGTTTTTTGTATGCTCTGCGGCCGCGTCTTGAGAATAGCGTTAGTGGACGTCTTCGGAGCGTGATGCGAGCCACCACCTCGTGAAAAAAAAATTAATTTTCTTCTTTTCTACTGCTCAGGCAACAATCAAACTTGGTGAGAATATTCATTAAACCAGCAATCCAAAACAACTCGAACTTAAAAAATTACAAGGGTTCAACGCTGCTGAACCAAATATTCAGCGAAAGCATTAGCTGCGGGTAACCGAGCGTTCTTCTTCTCTTTTTCTTCTTCCTAAGCCCACATATAAAGCCCCACTTTAACCAAGCCGTATGAACGTGCTTTAGTTGCCTATAGGGGTAACGTGAGTAGCAGGGTCCTAGCAGGCTGATTCTGATATAACCGTTCCATGTGAAACGAGAGACCCAAGTTGGCAGCTCCTGCCAGCCCACGTGGGGTGTGACGTCACGTGGCTAAAACGTGGCCAGCGGCCGCGCTACGCTGAAGCCTCTAAACCTAGAGTAGTATTGCTTTTGCAATAAAACTCAAAATTTTTCCTAAAATCGGTATTTTACTGTGCCGACGAGCTCGCGACCGCAGCACATGAACTCCCTCCTAGCGACGATCAACTCGCTTTGGAGGATGCGCGTGCGGTAATCGACGATCACCTCCGGACGCAGCACCCCGACCCACGCATCGCAAGAGGTGAGCGCATTAACAGTGTCAGCGGCCGCTCGCTGACTCGGCTGCAACGCGCAATGATCCTCCGTGCACGCATTGGATGCGTGTGGCCTGGGGAACGACGGATGCGCCACGGACTTGCCACTAGTGACGTGTGTGACGGCTGTGGCGTGGTAGAAACTCTCGAACATCTTCTACTGCGCTGCACCGCGCTAGCCGAACCACGACGTGAGTTGCTGGCGGCTTACAGAGCGCAGGGGGTAATCCCGGACAGCGTAGCTCTGCTCCTGTGGCCGCCGGGCTGTGCGCGCGAACGCGAGCGATCTCACGTGAGCCTGTGTGAGTACATCGAACAGGCAGGCTTGATGACCCGCCTATTTCACCTCGCCAGATAGTGCGCGCTGTGACTGAACGCTCCACGTGTGCTATTTCCCACAATAACGGCCGATCGCCCACGACAGCCGTCAGTGTTTTGTACAGTGGGCCAGTGCGTGCGTTGTGGACAGTTGCCTGGACGCAGAGCTATTGCGGAGGCCCGCCCGATGTGCCGAGTGCTCAGTGACTTAAGACATTTGCGGGTGGGCCTCAAGCAAACTACTGTATACTGTACCATAGTGTATATATTTCTTTTATTTTTACCTACCCTTTTCTTTCTCCCTATCACTTACCTCTTTGAGTTCCTCTACCTTCTCCTCGCTATCCCTTTATTTCCGCCGCCCCAGTTCAGGTGCTTCAGATATAAGATAGCAGATACCGGGGCTGGCAAATATCTTTTCTTTCCTTTTGCACATACAATAAATAACCACTACAACGACAACAACAACAACTCCCGAATCCCTCCTTAAGAGGTTTGTTCTGAGCCGCACTGTGGGACTCGGAATGCATCCTCTGTAATACACTGCAAATCTCCAGGAGGTAAGATCATTGGTCCCGCCCCTCCACCGGATATAGACTTCCAAGAATGATGCACAATACCCAAACACAGTTCAGAAGCAAGCCTCTTGGGCTGCAAGGTTTTGACTAAGAGATTATTGACAGTAAAATGACCTTCGAGGGATATAGAGAACTTAAGCTGCAATGAAACAGCGCTAGTACTCGTTAAACTTTACATCATGGACAAATATACTGTACAGCGTACCATATACTGTTTGGATAAAGGGTCGTCATCACCGGTCTCTCATGACTGTACTGAATCGATAACTTTTTCCCAATTCAAATAATATTTTTTGTCCAGATTCAATGGATACCTTTTTAGAAAAGCTATAGTATACGAAAGAACTCACGATGTGGTTACCATTGCGCAGTGCAAGGTTGAGCAACAGCCATCTGTGGTGGCGATTATATTAGTTATTCTCAATACGTATCTTCTCTTGTTACAGTGGGCGTCACGTGGCTATGCCGCCACTCGTGTCGGCACAACGTTCGGACAAATCAACGCGGTGCTTTGCAGTGATCTCACACGTGGTGGCCATATATATGCTGACTATTCAGCATGACGCAGCCCAGCTGCTTCGCTTTCTCCCCATTTCTTCTTCGCACACATTTCTGTTACGTCTACGTCGCAGAAGTGCTGTTTACGTTTTCAAAAGATAATACAACATGCAACTTTGCAACGTGCCTACCTCCTGTCACACTATAGCGCATTTGTATAGTGGGACTGCCTTGGGCATTTGGAGAAAGGCTGTAGAGGCTCACCCTGTCGCCGATCTGAACCTCCCGGACTTTGGGCGTGAGGTCGTCCGTGTCGACTCGGAAGCGCTCGTCCTCGAAAACCACGAAGTCCGTGGGACAGGGCACCAGCTCGGCGTCTGGCACCGCCGGAGGCCTGGGATCCGTGTCAGGCCGGTTCTCCAAGCTCTCGGGCAGAAGCTGGGATGACTGACGTAGCGCCCAGTGGTCCGGATTGTACCAGTGAACGCGCTCTTGAGCCATGAACTGGGCCTCGCCTGTGCATGCCCGCGCGCGACGACTTAAGCTCGCACTTAACACAAGAGGGAACACCTCCAGCTAATGTTCAACTTACTAAGCACATGCTAAACTGGAAGCCCAGGTGTTTACGTCTGATAAGCGGTTGCTCTCCAACTGCAAGGATTAGGATAGTCGAATTGATGCCACTGCCCAGCATGGCACGGTGGTACTACCTGGCTCAAAGAACAGTGAAGATTCAGGCCAATTTCCTTTCCTTTCATACCCCCCCCCCCCCCCCCACACACACACATACGAATTGACCAAAGGAAGTGTGCTCCAATGGGAGTTTTAGGGAGCGCTCAGTTCTGCAACCTTTCAACCGAGATAAAATGCTTTCGGTGTTGGAGTACGCCATCTTAACATGCCGTGGTGTATTAAGGGCACCGTTCAAGTGCGACACGCACGTGGGCGAACTTACCAACGCAGTCTCCATCATTCTCGAAGCTCTCGAAGCTCAGCGCGGCGCCTTCGTCGAGCACCAGCTGCCCCGTCTTGGGGAACACCTGCGATATTGAGCACACCGACCGAAGCGTATGTGTTTCAAGGCAGTGTTTCAAGCCGTGTGCAAAATTTCTCTCAGCTAGGACCCAGAATTTCCTATCTGAGACACTTTTTGTCTGCAACACGCTGAAAACTGTGTCGATTGTGAAGAAATTGAGAAAATACCGGTTATTCAAATATCCTTTCAAATTCTCAGTTCGTCAAGTTTACCTGCTAAATTCCCTCAAGAAAGGAAAGATTCCCCAATCACTGTCGTTACGGCGCGCCAATTGAAAATGAGGTCCTATGCTGCTTGGCTTCAGAAGCTAATTTTGGCCACTGAAAACTGGTAAGCCAGAAAACTGCGAGATGAATTTGGGCAGTGTAACGACCATGGTGCTTAAGAAGCTTTGCCAATGCCTTCGGAACACTTTTCTATTTTATTTAGTGCGATTGTATGGGCGGAGGGAAGAGGGGACTTGGAGTTGGCTTTATTTATTCGTTGTTTTATTTAGGCGATGAACATTTCTATTTGTTCACACTTTTGTATTTTGAACTGTCCAAAGGTCTATTAACACATATACTCAATGAACTCATTGAATTTCGGTTTCATAAACCTAAATTCAATGAGTAGGTTTATAAAGACGTACACATTAGCTAGTGGTCACTGCGTTAAAATAATCTGCGTATTCTGGTAATTACGCTCATGAATTTAGGTCAATCAGTCAACGGCTTTTGTTGGAACATGGTGGGTGAGTCAAACGCTTTAAGAATGGTTACAAAGCCAGCTAACGCTTTTCCACTGCGCTTTACATTGTTATAGTCGTGCCTCGTTAATACGCGCGACCCCCGTTAACGTGTGCGACTCAAATATGAACAGTTTTTCTGGGGACCAACATTTTTCAATGAATTTATGCCTCATTAATATAAAAACTCGCTATCTGGACAACGGACAAGGAAATGAAGAATCCATTTAGACCATATAGTTTTGTCGCATTAATATAGACCATAATGGGAGTAAAATCACACTCACTCACACATATATTTCATTCAAATCAGACATGGTCTAACAGCGCAAAAAACATGGACGCAGGGTAGAAGTGAGACAACATGGCGCTGACTAGCAACTGAATTTTATAGCGAAAGCAACTTCTGCTAGCACTTCGAGCCTTTGGCGTGTAGTGGCGCCTCTGTACATGACCTTTCACGTG
This sequence comes from Amblyomma maculatum, assembly GCF_055883805.1. Lineage (NCBI taxonomy): Eukaryota > Metazoa > Arthropoda > Arachnida > Ixodida > Ixodidae > Amblyomma > Amblyomma maculatum. Next base: position 44,905,009 of record NC_139353.1, on the reverse strand, counting down.
CCTGTGTGACGTCACACCAGACCGAGAGACGGGGCCCCAGCTCGCGCCATCGGATGGTGGCGAGTCCATACACGGCGCTGTGTCGCAGCCGAGAGAGGGCGCTCGCTGTTTGTGACGTCACGCTAGGAAGACAAATGGGGCTGTGGCTCGGCTCCGAGCAGTAGTCGGGGCGCCGCCGCCGAACAAGGCGCAGCTAAGGGTATTGCTTTCGCAGTCTTCCAGGCTTAACCAAACTGGTAGATGTCCCAGGTGGTCCTTCAGAGGCAGAGGAAATTTTAGCAGCCATTAAGGCTTCCAATCGAAATCGTAGTCCAGGGACGGACGGCCTCCCCGTTGAGTTTTACGTCAAATTTTGGGGGCAACTGGGGGGTCCTTTCACCTCATTAGTGAATAGGCTGCTTAGTGAGGGGGCTTTGTCAGATACTCAAAGGGAGGGGCTGATCATTCTCCTGTGTAAGGACGAGTCGAGACGCACTGACCTGAGAGCCTGGCGTCCCATCACGCTCCTAAACTGCGACTACAAGCTCATCGCGAGATGCCTGTCCAAACGGTTAACATTGTTCATTAGCGACCTATTAGGTCCGTATCAGGCTTGTTGCGTTCCAGGCCGCTCCACCCAGCTTCATGGTTTCGCCCTTAGAGACCTCTTTCTTTGGGCGCAGGCGCGTAATGTATCAGGCATTCTTTGTTCTTTTGACCAAGAAAAGGCATTCGACATCATTAGTCATGCCTACTTGTTCAGAGTGTTAGAGGAGGCTGGCCTCCACTCTGATTTTCAGAGGATGGTGAGAGTCTTGTACTCAAGGCCTACCTCTGCGGTAACAGTTCAAGGTATGGTTTCGCAGGCTTTTGATGTAGGCCGTGGAGTTCGACAGAGATGTCCCCTATCATCTGCTCTCTACGTGCTTGCAATCGAACCTCTCCTCCAAAGACTAGCAAAAGACTCCCAGATAGGCAGGTTCCCGTTACCGCCAGGCTCTCCGCTGTCCCCATGTTTGCCTATGCAGACGACCTGACTATCGTCGTTCCGAACGAAGCATCTGTGTGCTCCGTCCTGAACGTCATAGAAGGGTACTGCAGGGCTAGTGGGGCTAGGCTGAATAAATCCAAGAGTGCCACCCTGTATATCAGGCAAGCACCGTCGAGTCCAAACCCCTCTCATGGCCTTCCTGTGAGGGATGAAGTTCGTATATTAGGATTCCACTTCCGTTCCGACGGGTTATCAGAGACCAACTAGCCTCTTTCTAAAGAGAAGCTTGAGAAGAGAGTTAGAGAATATGGGACGTTGGCGTGCCCTCTCACGGCGCGGGCTACTCGTTCGGTCAATTCTGTTCTCGTTCCTGACGTATGTTGCCTGCATAACACCTCTGCCGGCACGTACCAAGCTGCAGTTTGAAAGAATCCTCTTCCGTTTCCTGTGGAACGGAATGATAGATCAAATCGGGAGGCCTGTGGTGAAACAGCCTCGGGACAAGGGAGGCCTCCCCGACCTGGGCTATAGTAACCGCAGTGCTACACGTCAGATGGACCCAGACAGCCCTGAATTCAGACATGTCCCTGACTCGAAGCTTGACCTCGTTCTTCCTGAGCACCCGCCTTCGTCTTTTTTCGCAAAGCACGTTTTCTCACTGTGTTCCCCGTTCTGGCTCTCCTTCGCCCTTTTAAGCAGCTAACTGCTTGGAGCGACTCAGAGGCCTCCAGGCCGACATAGATATTCTGGCAGTACCGTTAAAAGATCGCCAATCTTTTGACGCCGAAGCTCCCCCCTAGGTATATTCAAACAGATCTGTTCAATATGCGTCCAAGCTGGAATCTGATACTGGCAAACTTTTTGGATGCAAGCAGAGCAACGTTCATGTATCGCTTTGCACACGGACGGCTCCCCATCCGCAGCAGGGCATTCACACGAGCGAGCTTGCATCCAGTTTGCCCGTTCTGTGGCGGTCGTGAAGACATTGTGCACATCTTTACGCAATGTCTTCTCCCAGCAGCCCTCCTTCGACGAGTATCTACCTTGTTTATCATTCCAGGAGTTGCATATCAAACTGTCAGGTACCTCAACCCGTTACCCAGGCATGCTGTGAAACAGTTTGTGCTCTTGCTCGTTGAGTGCATGTACCAAGTCTGGTCTGCCAGGTGCGCCGCTGCATTTTCGCGCAGTGTTCCGGGCCTTCATGAGGTGCTCGCACGAGTCCGCAGGGAGGTCTGGTTTCACCTAAGCCGTGAGCAGCGTCACCTCAGCGAGCAAGAGTTCATAGACACGTGGAGCAGGCCACCGATTATTTGCGAGGTTTCTGGGCGTACCATAACAGTGTCAATATGAAGCCCTTTAAAGTTACAGTTGTCCTTCAGGACATCCGAAGTCCAAAGAAGGTCCGGTCTCCCTGTGTTTGGCCTGCTATCACAGCGGGGACCTTAAACGCAGTTGGCATAGTGTTCGGTGACTGCTATGTGCGTGTCACCACACGACTGCCCCCTTGCCAGGGTACGGCCGTCATCCCGAATCAAAATCCTCCTCCCTCCGGACATCCGGGAGGAGGGGGAGGTACCGGGGATGATGTATGAATGATGACGGGCAGATAGGTTATGTGAGACCTTGAGGTGCGGCGCCTTCTGGAGCCAAACCTCCTCCCATCTGACAACGGTACCAAGCTATGCCTTCAGCAAACTTTTTTATTCTGGAAGGACAGGTTTTTATACACAAAAACACGTGTTTTTGTGTATAAAAACCTGTCCTTCCAGAATAAAAATTCAGTTGCTAGTCAGCGCCATGTTGTGTCACTTCTATCCTGCGTTCGTGTTTTTTGCGCTGTTAGATCATGTCTATAGGGAACTAGAATATCCTAGTTCACTATAATCATGTATGATCTGTATCGAAATCAACTCGCCCAGTTTTCTGTCCTCCAAAATATTTTATTCCTTGCATTTTGGGTGCGGGTAACTTGAAGAACTCAGTGTAAATGACTTGCGTGATGACAATTTTGAAGCGATATAGCTTCACTACGCGATGTAAAGCTAAGACCTTCGTGTACAGGAATTTGACCTTCAAGTGACCTTGAAAGATACTACGTCTTTCCTTTCTTATAAACAAATATACAGTTGAAGTGAAAGCTTTACATGCTAGATAGAGCCGTAACACTAAATTTAACGTCCATGTTACCTTGGCGTAATTAAGTGTGGCTGTGCGCGATTCCTTGGTGTCTACCCAAAAACTATAATGAGCTTTAAACAGAGAGGCAGCCCTGTGCTGTGCGATGTCAGCTCACGTTAAAGGCCCCCAGATTGCCGAAGTTACTCCAAAGCCCTCCACTACTTGACTTCTTTCACTCTTTCCGCTTTCGCTCCCATATACCTTCCCTAACGGCATGGTTCAGACGCCCACAGTAACAAGCGTGACAGATATTGCGCTTTTCCCTTTTTGTGAACCAATTACTATTATTAACAACCGGAGATTCAACCTGAACTTAGCAAAGTGCCAACCCAAGTTCATTGCGCGCAGTGGGATTCAGGGACTTGATCTTGCAGAGAAAGGGGATGCAGTCCTTCACTGCAGGTGCGCCAAGCTGAAAGCAAGACAACCTTCTACACGGATCAACACAGCCTCTTCATAGCCATAACCGTTCAGCACAATAAAGAGCTTTACCACGCGTAATCATGTAAATTAAGCTATCGCGTACACACTATAGGTTTAAGCATGCCACCATTGGTACTACCGTACCACCATTGCACCAGCATTTTTTCGTTTCTGGTTTCGTTATTTACGGTGCGAATTTGTTGAATCCATACACCTTGTCATTTTCTGTATTGCATGAATGACTGATCAAAAAACAATCCCTGCAGCTTATGCAAAGAAGAAAGCCAAATTAAGTCGCTTTCAGCCGGCCGGATGCTGATGTTATGTATATGAACAGTTGGTTGCTCTCTATCCATGATATGCCACTGAGCTCTCATGGATAAGTAGACACGTCAAGTTGCACCACGTTACTTCAATCCTAATAGTGCTCGGGATAATTGGTTGTAGATTCGTAAATTGTCTAATTCCGTTTTTCCTGGCTGCCGCCATCCACGAAAGCAGACCTTAATCATGACGTTTTGTTTTTTTTTTCCCTTACGCGATTCTCTATGTTGGATGACTCGCTTTATGAACAGTATTAATCGTGATCCAAAGTGTCCATTTTAACGAGGCATGACTGTAACGCCCTAGAATTGAACAGCTTGTCGGTAAACTGAATTAGAGGCTGGAGTGAGGGAGGGGGGCCCTATATCCCCTGACCAAATATTAGGGCTTCTCCTTGCCCCTCTAGTTCCGGAGTCGCTGAGAGCAGAGCATCGCTTTTTCTTTTCCACGGCAGGTGGCTACGAGCTAACCACGCCAAGCGATGCAATAAAATGCAGCACCAGGAGGATCGTGAGACCGCGAGCTGCTGTTTTCGCGAGGGCCTGTCATATGCTGGGAAAATTTCAGCAAGCCCGATTATTCCGAAAGGTGAAACCGGGTGGATGAGCTGCTTATGGGTGAAATGCATGCACAATATGCAACACCGCATATCTGGGATAACGAGACGACCCAAACCGCTGACCATTCTGCCTCCAGGTTTAGGTGCGATAAATTTGCAAGTAAGCGACACAGCGGGCCATTGTGACGCTAACTCTGAGTAAACATGCTGATGTTATGTCCCCTGCAGAATAGTTACAAAACAGCACAGGAAACGAAAACATAAACAACACAAATAGATTCATCCAGCGCTGACTTTCAAATGACCTTTTATTACTATATGTAATTATTTCAGATTTCCACAGCCCCACTTCTTCTCTTTTTATAAAATGAAACTTCTGAAACTCTTCCCTACAGTCATGCTAGTTCGCGTTGTCCAGAGGCAGAAAAGGCGCTCAGATTTCTGCTGAAGAGCATCTTGAAGCGGAAAGTTACAGACACGGCCGCATGAGTTTGTGTATCATACAGCCGAGATATTCACATGCGGCAAGACCAACACCTGTAAACCAAGCTATATTAGTTAGTCTCACGTACCACTAAATGGTAAGTACAGCTGGCGGGAGAGTTCGATATTGCTCGTGATTATACGGCAGCGTGAATAGAGGAAGACGAGCGGTCATCAGCCGTTGTGTCTCTCTCCTTCCATGTTCGTTCTTTCTTTTGCGTTTTCGTAAAGTATGTTGCTAGCCGTATCAGGGCACGAGACCTCTGTAAATATGGAAAAAGTTGATAGTAACGATCATGATGTGCGGGAAAGATGCTATATGTTGCTAAGGTATCAAGATACGTGACTTATAGAAAAATGGGAAAAGCTGATAGCGTCGATCACGACGATGTGGGGAAGAGATCCTGCCCACCATTTCCTTACACTCTGGACAAAAAAAGAGTTGACAACCGAGGCCCACCGACCAGAGCTCCGAGTTGCACGTCCGAGCTGAGGTAGACGGCAAGCCCCTGGGCGTGTCCAAGCGAGGCCCTCTGTCCGGGGCACGGGGGCTTCCCTGCAGCCCAGTTGCGTCCAGTCTCCCAGCGGGTGTCCGGCAGCCACCGCTTCACGGCACCCTCGCCTCTCACTGCAGCGCACACGAGGGGATGACCATAAGTCGTTTTCCAAAAACGTGGTGCCGCCATACAGTTACGCGAAGTTACTGTTTCAGCTTTTGCTAAACAAGAACAGATGCAGAGTAGGGCTAGACTAACCTTTGAGCCTCCCTCGTGGCTTACGTTATCTGGAGATATAACGGCAAGACAGCTTGTTAGTATATTCGCATGGAGTACCTCGAGTGTCTCTTCACACTGTCACTCGTCGCTCTTCTTTTTCGGAAAAGATAGATGGCCCAGATCAGTTTAGGGTGCTTGGAAGTCTCTTGTGATTCGTTTTCTAATTTATTAAATTCATTACAAGCACTCGCTGATTGACGCGTCTTGATTCACACGCAGAACGAGCCGTAGCTCCGGTATACGACAGCGTCATGCCTAGCTAGCCCGCCTGTATCTGGAACCGATAAAGCGGTCGTGCCATCAGTCGAAACCATAAACGCCGCATTAATCCAGAGTATAATCACCTGCGCCGGCCCGAAAAAAGTAAGCTGTATCTTAGAATCGAAAATACTGAAGACTCCTATTGGGTAACAGTAACAGCAGCTTGCAGTGAACAGCTTCAGAGAGGCCAGAAAGATAGGATGTACAATACAGTACACTGTGGCGGCGCGCAGCGTTCGACCTGTCCTACCTGATAGGCAGAGCAGTGCAAGGCAGAGCACAGGCAGCAGCAGCATTTCGATGACGAGACAAGTGGCACCAAGCAGGGAACACGGTGCGATAGGTAACAGAGCTGGGAAGCACCGGCTATGAATGAAAAGAACGCCAGCACCACGTCGGAAGGAGTCCGATGGTAGGGAGGACAGCCGGCACTGGCAGACACCTCCCCCTCGGCAGGGGTCGAATTTCGCTCGCGGCTCAGTCGAACGCCCACCGCCGCGTCGAGAGCATCGAGACGACAAACGCTTGCACACCGAGCGTTACACGTATCGCTGCACTGCCCATTTTAACACGTAAACACGTTGTCTATTGCAGAGTTACCAACAAGGCCACTGATTTCTATCCTAAACGAACCGTGCTGCGTTTCGCAGTGCTTGCTAACGACTCTACTTCATCCAACCGCCAAAAGTGAGTGATTGAACAAGTGAGACCATCTATGACAATGTGCGTGGGAGTTGCTTGCTCTGTGAGCTACGGAGTGGAGTGCTACACGTGCGAAGACAAACTAGGCCAAATATACAGAAGGCTTGTATACACGGCGCCCCAGGTGTGTCGCGCCGGTAAATACCACCCACCCAACGCTTTGCCATTAACTACTCTAAATTAGGGCCCACAACATTTTCAATAAACACGCACGCACGCACGCAAACACACACACACACACACACACACACACACACACACACACACACACACACACACACACACACACACACACACACACACACACACACACACACACACACACACACACACACACACACACACACACACACACACACACACACACACACACACACACACACACACACACACACACACACACACACACACACACACACACACACACACACACACACACACACACACACACACACAGCGCTAACATTTTCAGAAGTCCGCAGGTACAGTGCGGTCTACTGTTAAAGGGAGCATGAGATTGCGTGGCAGCCGCGCTTTGCAAAGCACTCCGGCGAGAGCCGTCGACAAGCGATGACACAAGATGCATGCGCAATAAACACCGCTGTCTGCTCTTCCCGAGCATGCACTATAGTGCGGCCCATTCCCGCCAGTTGTCGGCGGCAGCGCCTTGTGAAGTGTGTAGATTACGCGATCGCGCGTTCCCTTTAACAGTGGACCGTACTGTACATATACAAGACTCGATGCGTGGCAGAATAAAGGTTAGATGCTCATGCCGGAACCGAAGTTAATTATAATTTTTATGCCTTGCCAAGAATACCTGCTCTTTGTCAGAACGCCTGGTAAGTGGTGCTAAAGCAACGGTCCCCAAGTTCTATAGGATTCGTTGAGCTTCAGTTATCACCCTCGGGATACGGTCTTTTATTTTATTTTTTCTGTAACTCCTGCCTTTATCGAACAGAGGTTGCATTATATTTTACGCTCCTCTGTACATTTGAGGCAATGAAGTGGTAGGTTTCGATTCTTTGAATTAACCAAATCCTTGTTATGTTCTCTTAACGTGTCATTCAGTACCCGTCCTATTTGCCCCACATACATTTTTTCACAATATTGTGAAACATGGAATCTCTCAATCTAGTCCCTCAGTAGCCTTCCCAGCGGAGAAGGCTACTCATCGGAACGTTGCACTAACTTGTTTAGCTGGGACAAGGTATAAATGTAGGGAATTACAACTTTTTTTCAGCTTGTTTGACTTATCAGTTTGGCGGTTAATTTCGCTGTAGTAGTAGACTACACTGGTTTTACATGGACGAGGCCGTGAAATGTACACATATTAGTACAAGCAGGCTGGCGATATTGGTGGTCTTTGCAAGATTACAATGCAAGAGGGCCCCTTTTAAACGTTCTTGGAACAATATATAGGACAGCAAAGCTCCGTCTATATAGGGGCGCCTGGCCAATCTTCATTACCGTCGACGTTGTAGATAACAAAGCGTTGTCAATCTGATATCCTTCGGCGAGGTACACCTGTATCGGCACCGAGACATCGTTGATAACTGCAATGCACTGTAGCTTTTGCAGATGTACTTTCTACAGCTGGTCAGGTCGGGAGCCACACAGCAAAGGTGTTGGACTTCTTTCTGGCCACAAAGCCGCGGAAACCTTTCGTTCTGATCACGCGCATTCATAGTCGCATCTGTTTGGTATATTTGTAAGGCTTTTGGTTGCCAGAAATTTGATAGCCCAGTCGGAAAAAAATTCAGAAAATTTTCTGATGTTACGACAGAATTTCTGTGCGGTTTTTGACGGGAAACCTGTTGTGACAACAGAACATTCTGTAGTAACATCAGAAATTTCTGTAGTTACAACAGAAAAGTGCTACAGAACTTTAGACAGCAGAAATATACTACAGAAAAACTACAGAACTACAGACAGCAGAAATATACTACAGAAAAACTACAGAACTACAGAAAAATCTGATGGTTACGACAGAACTACAGGATATTTTGTCGTATTTTTGACACAGTTCTGTAGTTTTTTTTTTTTTCGACTGGGAGGGTCATGGAGTAAAGTCTCGACAAAACTCTCCGAGGACTAAAGATCAAGAGCGGCAGCGAACTAGGCAGGGCCAGAGCCTGAACGTTGGGTCTTTTAGTTTCGTCGCCTCGAGGCGACGACAAAAAGAGTGGAAGCGCCTGTTAAAGGAAAACCTCCCGAATGGCGTGATGAAAGTAATAAGCAGCTCTACTACTCTAGGTGCAACTTCGGATTTCGCCTCACTGGGTCTGAATGACCTTGACCTATTTAAGTGTAGGTGTCCCCGAAAAGTGAGACAGATACTGGGCAATCGAAGTGCACCCATACAGTATCAGACAAAGCCAGTTTTAAGAAACCACTCTCAATCCTCGCCATATTCGCTCCCTCTGCCCTGCAGGGCACAGGGCATGCCACGATGTCGCTTCCGAAGAAGAAAAACATGTTTTTCTTCTTCGAAAGGAAAGGCTTATGTAAACCACGATAGAGATGACCGCGCTGCCCAGATGAAGACAAGTCCCGTGTCGAAACTTCAGCTTGCGGGCTGAAGTTCTCCCTCAACCTTTGTTCGGTTTTGTTCGTGTGGCCAACTACTTGTTTTATCCCACTCCAGTAGAGCAGTAACAGTTGTATTAGTAGCCAGCAGTAAATATATATATATATATATATATATATATATATATATATATATATATATATATATATATATATATATATATATCATTGTTAAGTACGAAACTCGGAAAGTCTATGCTAGCCGAAGCCACATTTCACTAGTGAGGCAGATCTGACCGAACAACTGAAAACAACGAGAAATTAAAATATTAGCCCAAAGGCAGTGCCTGTGAAGCACTCGTCAAGTTTAGACGAAACAATCAGCATTGAACTGTGATCGTACTGCAACACAGCTTTTTAGCTACGGCGCTTGCCTCATATGTACGATTTATGTGGCTGGAGCAAGCGTAAATGCGTGTGTGCGCAAACCAAATTAATAATGAAACGAAAATAAGTAAAGCTAGAGCAATTAAACTTCCACGCGATATTCATAGTTCCAGCGAGCAGAACGGTTTTCTTTTTAACAGTTCTCTTACGCTCACACACGATTACAGGCTATAAGTGTCATGAATATGCAACGTGTGCATACAGGAAATTTCTCTGCCAACTACAGCCGCAGGCCAGTGTAGCAGCCACATTAACACTCCACAATGATATGCGGTTTAGATAAGATATCGGCGTCGACAAAGTTCACCATACTCTATGCTTCTGCGCGCATCTGGGCAAGAGGACAACTAGAGGCCAAACCGCCTTCTGAGATAAATGTGCCGAAAGCTGTCACTTGAGAGACAAACTCGCACAGCTTTTAACCCGCGGCTCCAATGTTTACCGACTACGATAAAACCACAGCCCCCTCGCTGCAGTCTCATAGAACTGATCGAGTGGGTTGGTACTGGACTCGAAGTACATCGCTTCAGGAGCCCTCGATACAGCTCTGACAGTGGCGACGTTGGCAGATTTTAAAGAAAGTGAAGGCAAGGCTCAAAAGTATATTGCTCAAGTTTCTTCGTTTTATCTCACACGTCACGCAACACAAATCCCTGTAATAGTTTCACATAGCGGAACCATGAAACAATTGAGGTTGGTCTGCATCGATAGATCACCATGCACGTTCTGACGGCAGAATCTACTTAAGTCACTGAAAATGGAGCTTATATGTGCTAGGAAAGGTAAAACAAAAAATGTTAAGTGCAGCGCGGTGCAGGTGTCACCACTTCAGTCCGCTGAGCAACCAGAATCCACTGCGTCGAGCCATATTTTCCGGTGCGGATCTCGTACAGAACGTGTACGGATGTGTCTTAAAACGGGAAACGGACGGTTTGTCTATAATAAGTCCGCGTTTTTTGTTGTTTTTTTTTTCGTATCTTGAAAACGAGGCTTTCAACAATACACGCGATTAAGCAGAGCCGCACATCATGCTCACTTATTTTGTTACAAAAAGGGATGAATTCTCTCTGTGGACGTTAGGATACAACTCGTCTACCTCGCTTGCATCACTCATATGCATGTGCATGTACACATTTATACTGCGCGCTTCTACAAGGCACGCGGACGATAGGGTCGATAGCGTCGTACACATTCTCGAAAGAGCCGATAGGCAGTTCGCGCGCTGAGCCGCTGAAGCAGCAGAAGAATCTGGGGCCGGCTTGGGAGCTGGCGCCGAGCAAAAGTCGTCGAGGTCTGTCGCTATACGAGCATTGCTCCTATATAGCGGACGCCGAAGCGATGACTCTATGTTCTCAACACAGATCAAGATTGCAGGAGGACTGTCGTACAGACAGCATGGTACCTACTTACCTGCTGACAAAGAAGGCTTCTCCGCAGGAGAAAGGTAAGCAGTTCATACTTTGATGTCTGTTGTGTGCGTCATTCCTCGCCCTTGGGTCATTACGCTGGCCTTTGTTACCGTTCGTCCGCTAGACATTCCATAAATCGGCTGCGATCCCAGTCGAAAAAAACTACAGAACCGTGTCAAAAATACGGCAAAATATTCTGTAGTTCTGTCGTAAACGTCAAATCTTTCTGTAGTTCTGTAGTACTTTTATATAGTTTTTATAGTTTTTCTGTAGTATAATTCTGTTGTCTGTAGTTCTGTAGCACTTTTCTGTCGTAACTACAGAAATTTCTGATGTTACCACAGAAAGTTCTGTTGTCACAACAGGTTTCCCGTCGAAAACCGCACAGAAATCCTGTCGTAACAACAGAACAGTTTCTGTAGTTTTTTCCGACTGGGATTACACTATACGTAATGAAGTCTGCGGTGCCTTGTTTTTGTTTAGGGTGTTTGTAAGAAGAGGCGTATATGATACAGCTCGTTTGTTCTTGAATAATTTAGAAACAATTAAATGGAGCGTTCGCCGGTTGGGAAGGCTATATATTCGCGGTATATTATGATCACGCGTGCCCCGAGTACCATGTGTCGCCATCGCAAGTGAAGCTTTGCGGTCCGTTACTACACGGACTACCTCGTGAAAGAGACGTAGTAATCCGCTGTTCAAGTGTGTTAGGGCCCGATCACTATCCGTTTGGGGCGAACGAAGATTTCGGCGGTGTATATGATACGCGAGAGCAATATTAAAAACAGGTAACTCAAAGAAAGCATGACTTTCGTCACTCTTCTATGTGCTCATCTTATCTGACGAATATTGACCCTCTTCCCTGCGCAGTAGTCCCGCTTTTGCGCATCTCGGTCGCAGATTGCCGTAAACAAAGCGAGCAGAGTGCGCGTCAACCAACGCATTTTGTTCGCGGCTCCGACGAAGTATTTAACCCATGGCTGTTGTCTGAGATGGTGCCTGCGCTTGGAGAGCATATACACGAACAAAAGGAGTGTCACCCCCACGGACGAAAGCAAGTCGCTCATAGCGTAGTATTTCTTTTTTTCTTTGGGTACAACAGCGATTGCCTTTCGTCTGTGCAACGCCACTCATTGTTTTTGGTCGGTTATTCTTCTATCAACTGCCAAGATAGTTACACTCGGATCCCACAGCAGACTAATTGTTCGTGCTTTTACAAAAAGTTGTAATCGGCTTACCCCTGTCCTTCGGGAGGACACTGGAAGCGCTCGACTACTGTTCCCAAAGAGTCACGAAGAAAGAATAGCGAGTCAGGGAACAAACGCGACTTAATGGTATCCGTGGTTGAAATCGCGAATAAGAAACGGACATTAACAGGAAGTTTAATATGGAAGACATATAACCAATGATCCGTTAGGGTAATAGAGCGGGTCCCAAGAAAAAGTAAATGAGGACGAGGCGGCAGAAATACAGATGAGTAGATGAGATCGAAAATTGTATCACGCTGTTGACAAGAGAAAAAAAAAATAAATCTATAAATAATCAAGTCAAATAGGGGATGATTCGTGGTATACGCTCATACCGCTCGTAGGAGCCGAGCCCATGGCTCGTGCATGTCTCTTGCACGTCTCTTGCACAGATTCACTGACTCTTGGATGCTTTGCCAGAGTTGGGCTTCCGCGTATGACTCCTGGTGCTCAGTGAAGCCGGTTAATGCCGGAATGGCGGAACGCGTTGTTGCAGCTCCGTCCTTGACGCACTTGGGAAATTTTTACCAACGCATCCATCCTCTATCAGTGCCTCGCTGTCGCCTGATTACAGCTCTACCAGTGTCTTGGTATGCGCGGAGCGGCCTCACCAGTCTTCGCCGTTTCTGAAGTGCGCGCATGACTGCAAATTAGACTTGTCACCCATGCTCCTGGCTATGTAGCTCAGTACCAAACCAAGAAATCAGAGGGAGTGAAGAAGAGGCGAGGGAGGCGCCAGAGCGCAGTATCAAAAACGTGCGCATGCGCACACGGTTCAGGATATTTCCACATAACGAGGTGTCGAAACCGTCTGAAGTGCCCGCTTTTAATCTCGGCGTTGTGCGCCTGGGATAACTCGCCGTTCCCTCATTGCGGTGGCTGCGGAGATAAGGTAGCCGCTGAGAAATAGGAAGTATAAAGAAAGGCGTAAAAATGATGGAAAACTGCGTCGAGTACACTACACACTCTCCCGGCTGTCGGGCCTGCGCAGAGTGCGTCGCACGTCTCTGTAGTGCCAGAAATGCCGTCCATGCTTCAGCACGTACGGTGAGTCTGGGTGTGCTCTTTTCAGCGGCTTTTCTATACGCAACAATACAGCGCTGCTTTGTGTGGCATAGTTCACTTGCACGCTGACGCTTCGAAAGAGGAGGTAACAGAGAGAGGACGTCTAGTGAGGGGAATGCTAAATAATATAACGAAAAGTCATGAGTTATATTATATCAGAGATCGGAGTGGGCTGTTGGAAGGAAAACGATAGGGGTGTCGAAGGGACACGAAGACGATAGCCGTCATTAGAGACGTAGTCGTGAGAGGCAGAGTCAATCGGAAGAAGAGGAGGGGGGGGGGGGGGGGGGAGAGATTAGATAATCTGTCGAGATAGAGTGGCTGCGACTATAGAACACGACAGGGCGGCTAGTGAGAGCAATGGGAAATGCGTACAATCTGCAGTGAACGCCACTTGCTAGATGACAATGGTGACTATGAAAGCGGACTTCAGTATTCTCTTATTTTATGCCAGAAACTGTGATAGAAAGCTTTTAAGAGGCGACATTAGTATAGTGTTCCACGCACGTTTAGAATAATTTTCATCAAAGGAATGAGCCTTCGGAGATACCTTAGGCATTTTGCGCCCTCTCGACGCGACCGATGGCGACATTCAAAGAACGTGACATGCGGCTACGACTACCGGGGAAATATTCATTTTCGTATGATAATCTGCGGCCTGGTTTGGTCATGATGTCTTAGCTAATGGCGTGCATCAGCAGCTGGTTTTAATCCAACATGCTGACGATGTCAGGGTAAAAGAAATGACTTTAGCTCTATTATTGCGTCGCACGCAATAGATCATGCATTGCTGCTGAGAGCATCCACTGTTTCTTTGCATCGTACAGCTGCTGAGAGCTTTTATAAGCATGGCTGAAAGATACAGGTGCACGCGGTTTCGTTTAAGGTGCAATTAAGCTCGAGTGTACGATACAAAACGATAGCGTAGTAAATAAACAAGCAGAAATAAGAAGAATATGTACATCCTCCTTCACCTCATCGCGGTGTACTTATATAGCGCTTCTCGTTTGTTGTGTGCAAGCGCGGCCTTACATATATATGCAAGAAATCACGACCAAGACTTAAATATTACGACGTATATAACAACCGAATATGAGTTAGATAACGTCCAGGAAAGGGCCAGAATGATCAGTTCTTTTTTACATTTTTATTTTGATTTTACTTGCCGCGCATTTCATTTAAAGAAGTATTGTAATTATTTCATTTTTGTTCCTTTCATTTACACTCCAAATAATCGGGGGAAAAAGAGAGAGAGAGAGAAAGAATAAATTGCTCTCAGCAGTTGACGCTAAACCACCCAGTTCGCTAATTCGTTCCGAACTCTCGCGCTATCCTGTATCCCTGCCCAAGCGTTGTCATGAACGTCGAAGGACAGATCGAGAATCTAATGTGGTACAAAACTAAATGTGACAATCCGCCTTTTTCACAAAATGTAGCGGCCTCTGATAGTTGTTGAAAATTCGTCTATACTGGTTGAAATTTCACGTCCTTGTGAAATGTAGCCACCCGAGAAATCGTGATATTTGTTCTTGACAGCTGCCGCCATCTGTCGCATACGCTTGTCACGAATATGAACTGCGCATGACCCCCGATATCAGCTCCGGCTACGCCGATCGCGGAGGCCAAGAGCTGCGCATGCGCAGCGGGGGCTGGTGGTTTGTTTTCAACCAGGGGAGAGGCACGCATGCGCACAGCGGCCTATTTTCCATGCCGCAGCGGTAGTGGCATATCTGCTCCTGTATAGAAGGCATCCGTATCTGGTGATCCGGAAGCAGCAGGCGCAATGTGAATGCGCGACTATACAGACGGCAATATGCTGTATTGAATTAGAGCAAGGGGAGTCTCATCGTGCCCTCAAAGAAGTTCGCAGCAGTTGTATTTTCAAGGAGTGACATTCTGCGCTACGTGCTGAAAGTCTCTGCCACCTTAATATTATCACAAGCCAAGAATTTCTAGCTGGGATCCTTGACAAGTACCTTCCCTCGCCACCGGTACGCCCAAAAGCTAAAGATTAAACTCTACTCATACGCCTCTATCTTTCACACACACTCGAGTGTCAGAAGAGCCTGCTCTGCAGATTCATTTCAATAGCTGTATGGAGTGCTCTTTGAAGCCCTTCCGCGTTATAGACAGTCCCTTTGCTCTTCGGGGTATCTCGCAAGCATGACATAAAACTGTTGAAAGCCATGCCATTGCTTAGACTTGGAAGTCTGCCTCGATCTTTCCACGAATGACTCCACAGTAGGGACTCTGGCAGAGCGCTGACGTCTCTCTATAAAAGTTGCTAACACAGGAGCTGCTTCGTGGCCAGACGCGGTCTGGGGCACGTGAACTTAGTCATCCACTTGCAGCGTACGTCATAGACGGAGTGTCCTATAGTGTTCGGCATCACCATATTCTGGAAGTTTGCTGTGTAGTTAATCAGGACTACACCTGTCATTATGAGCAATGCCAGCATCCCCGGACCAGTACTGAAAATATTTTTCCCTCAATTGAGCACATCTACGGATACTGTAGTGCGCATTGCCGCACCTACACTGAAGGGTCTGTCACGCCCGTTTTATCAGCAGTCGTCCTCTGGGTACCATCAACGTGCATTACAATCTTGGTGACGTCACCGTGCTCTGACTATTGCTACCAAGCGCTTCTGTAACCACACCCTACAGCACGGGTTATCTTCGCATGGCTGTTGGGCTGCATATTAAAGCAATCGCGCAGTCAGCAGTATCTCATGGCCAACCGAGCTAAGCCTGCGAGATAAGCCACCGCGTTGTGCTGCAGTTAATGGTTAGCTGATCCGTGCGAAGTCGCAGGCGACGACCATGCTGACAGCGCTGCGAAAGTGGCACGCATGACCATACATCCGTGCTGATTCCCATTCCCTGTTGTCGAAGTGACTGAGCCATGCTTGTGACATGGTGAATCATGGTAGTCGCAATTCTCTCTGTGGTGTGACCCGGAGCGTCAGCACAGACCCCTGCATGTCATCGAAGGAATGAGCCTTCACCTTAGGCATCTTGCGCCCTCTCGACGCGACCAATGGCGCCATTTCTTCGTCCCTGTCATTTTTTTTTCGCGCTGTTCTACACAATGGATTACCAACGTGCCCAAGCTTCTATTTTAACATGTCACTGACCCGGCCGACATGCAATTTTAGCATGCCAGGCAATTTAGACAGGCGTGACCGCAATTTGCTATACCAGACTTGCGTGGCAGCTTATTTTAAGAACTATTTTCTGCATAAAATTGGTGCATCGAACAGCCTTTTTTGTCGATATTCGGTGTGCGTGAAAATCCTGAATACTTGGTTTCCTGCTGCCACAATTTTAGTACACCGCAAGATTAAGGACTCCGCTAGGACGACGTCCTGCGCCTGGAAAACCGGGAGGCTGCAGCATGTCCTTGAGACTTGTCTTGTTCCGGCTTTGGCTGCTCATTAAACAAAAGGCCTCCTAACATACCTCGAGGACATGGAGTTTATGCACACTTTTTGAAATTTCTCTGTGTTGAGAGTGCGCGAGTATTATCTGCAGTGAGCTCGCTTTCGCTTTTTTTTTAAACCTCACCTCGGATATCATTCCAATTATATTATACCAAGGAAGATCTCGGCAATCATTAAAATGTCTCTATCTTCCTCTAACATGCAGGAGCTGCCGACGTTGGCTTGCCATAGCCTGTGTGTGACGCCTAACCCCAGAGCTTGATCATCATGGATCCAGCGTCGCAAAGCCGGCGCTCCCGCCACAGCCATTTCCGAGCCTCTGACTTCGTCCTGGAAGCCTTCGCCTTCCTATACATCTTCGCACAAACGAGCTCTGGAAGTGTTCACCAGCTCCTCCTCAGTATTTCCGAATGTATCTACGGGGGCAAGATTTTACCAAGCGACATCAGCTTGAGGTTGGCGACGTCGCAGGCGGGCGCTGTCCCGGACCGTTTGGACAGGTGCGCCGCAGCAGTAGCGAACCGAAGCATCGGGCCTGAACAAGTCCCCCTCGAGGACCTCGTACTGAGCCTTCCCATCGTAGAGCTGGCATGTTCATTCGTCATCTGTGTGATACTGGGCGGATGGAGTGACGCCCACGGACGCAAGCTGCATTTAATCCTAGCCCTCATAGGGGCCCTCATAAAAGACCTTGCCGCGCTGGTGTTCGTGCTCGCAAAAATGCCTGGCCGGGACGTCATTTACGGAGTAACCATAGCGTCAGGTGCGTGACTATTTTCCAAGTAACCATCAGAAATGCGGGAAATTGCAGATTTTCTCGTTCAATGTCTTTACTTTACTAGATTTTCGATACTTTCGATGTTTCAGCATTACACTCTTCCGACAGAAAGAAATTCGAGGTGATGGAGGTCAGAGCGGGCTGTCTCTGTAGAACAGGACCGAGATCGTCAACGTTTACAAATTTGGCCAAAGGGCGCTGCCATATTGGAGACTGGGCTGTGCTCATAGCACAGCCAAAAGCTGCGGATTCTCCCCCCGCGCCTGCTTCACAGCCCAGTCAAACCGGTTTCTCCCATGGTCGTGAAAAGGTATACACCTTTGAAAAGGTGTATACCTTTGGCCAAATTTGAAAAGGTGTATAGCCGAGCAGATTTTTCGTGCCACATATCTCCGAAAAGTGTGCCGACTCGTAATGATGGGCGCAAGAGGCTATAGTGATATTACTGAAAAGAATAAATTGCAAAAGAGTTCCTGAATTCAAAAACAGATCTGCAATGTTACACGGCAAGTTGACGGAGTAGTTAAGGAACGGATTGATGGGGAGGTAAGCTAGGCGCTTGAATTGAAAATCGGCGTGCTATGACCTGTCCACTATCGAGGTAAGCTAGGCGCTTGAATTGAAAATCGGCGTGCTATGACCTGTCCACTATCATGTAAGTCCTCGCTGTAGATAATAAGTCCACTAAGTTTTTAGAAATCAGGACGCCTCAGAGTTGAAATATTCACTTCAATCTTTACGCCTCGATAAAGAGCGAGGTGCACCCAATCACTACCGTAATCTGGATTTTGACAAGAATATAAATGGCTCAGATTTGCGCGGAATACATTCAAGATCATTACATGCTTTATATCTGATGTCTTCAATTGATATATGTTTCCAAGCCCTATACCGCGATGGAAAGAAATGGCAGTTAAAAACCTGCGTTGTCATGCAGTGGATGTTGCGGGCTTCACCGACTTGGCGGGGAGGTTGATCCACCAGCGGAATTGATTTCACTTCCCCCTTGACGCTCAGCCCGATTCTGTTGCTTCGATATGACGCTGCAAAGCAACCCCGTAACTGAATTCACATTATGCCGATGTCACTATTAGCTCCGACCATCCAGTTCTTGTCGATGGGCACCCATAGAACGCACGTAGACTCGTTACGTTGGCAACCTTGCTGCAGGGCTCACTCAATGACGATAGCTTCACTGCTGTGGTCGGCAACGGTCTGAGGGGGCTTGCGGATCAGACCTGCAAACAGGTGTTCTCTGAGCTAAAAGGTATTTGCAATTAAATATGGCGGCGTTACTATTCTTCTGAAAGAATGGACGCTTTTTCGGAGAAAAGGATTAATGGCACGTCTAGAATGGCATTTTTTGGCGCGTTTATCTTGACAGGAAAGCAAGACCTAACGATTGCTTGAACTGTTGTGCAACAAAAACAAAGTTTGCCTGTCACTCGGAAATTTTATAAAGCGCGTTCTACTCGAAATATGAATACCAATTTCTGTATTCACGTGGACAAGTTTAGAAAGCGAGAAGAGTGCGTTTGGTTTTATTCTGCACTCTGTTTCATCGGAGCTGAAAAACTGAAGGCATCACGAGCCTGCATATCATAAAACTGCAGCGGAGGGAAGGCATGCAGAATGTAAGACGGCTATGATAAGATTATTTGCGCGCGGTTCTCCTTCATTTTTATCATCCGTCCCTCTGACTGATTTCACGGAATCAATTGCACGGGGCATATAAGTGGAAAAATAGAAGTGGAGGCAGCGCCTCGGTGGCGCAGTGGTTAGGACACTCGAGTGCTCTATATCCAAGGATGCGGCATCGAATCCCGGCCACGGCGGCCTCTTTTCTTGGAGGCGAAAAGCTAGGCACCCGTGTGCTGTGCGTTGTCAGTGCACGTCATAAAGAACCCTGGGTGGTTGAAATTTCCGGATCCCTCCACTACGGCGTCTCTCATAGCCCGAGTTGCTTCGGGACGTTAAACCCCGTAAACTAAACTGGGTAGACGAGGGTTTGCCCATCGAAATGTGGCTGCAGTGATTACTATTCATCAGTACACAACAGCTCAACTCTTAGATCACTCTGTTGTCATTGAGGCGATGTACTTGCCGACAAAAATCATAAGCGAGCTCTTACGTCACGCCAGATAGGAGGGGGAGGAAAAGAAGGGAGGTTAACTAGCAAAAGAAGCCGGCTTGCTACCCTTCACTGGCGGGAAAAGGATGATGGGATATAAAGGAGAAAGACTAAATGGAGCAAAAGGCCAAAATGAGAATCACTAAGAGAAGCACGCGCTGTAAAATCACAACTGGTTGCGCTGGCCCGACGTTCTTAGGAAAAGAGCACCTGGCAGTCCTTCACCGCAGATGGTCGCTGCTTCCGAGGATCTGTTTTTCTGACAGCGGGCGTTGGTCTAGGTTCTCTAGTGCAAGACTTAGAGATCGTCTTTCGGCACTATATTCAGAGCACTCACAAAGACTGTGTAAAATGGGTTCCTCATTACCACAGGTGTCACACGCATGGTTATCAGCAATGCCGCTGAAAAAAGAATTATGGGTCTGTGAAGGCAACACGAGGCCACAGGCGACAAAGTCTCTTCCAGTCGTGGTGAGGCCGGACGAAAGCCGGAGCTTTAAATCAGGAGATCACGCCAGATGTGTTCTCATGTTTCTCTACAGCATCGCCGAATGCTGAGAAGAAAATTAGATTTGCTGATTCAGGGCGTATTCGCTACCTGAAGTACACTGGAACCTAATTCTCGGGTCTAGTGTTGCATGAGATATGCTTGTAAGCAGGCTGCTGATTTGATGTATTCTGCACACGGTAACCTAAAGTATTCATGCAACTTCTTCAGGAAATATTCTTCCAGCCTTCGTAGGACTTGTGGCAGCCAAAAATAAACAAGCAGGCCTACGTGCTGCATAGGACCATCGTGTCTACAAAAAAAAAAAAAGGTTCCATGTATTTGTTTCAAATACTGCAAATCATATATGGTACTATCAGGAAAGGCACATTCAAACATTGTGCAAAACAATAAATGACAATCGTGAGCAGATAATATTAGCAGGGAAAAACAAATAAAAACAAACAATCCGCGAGGAAAAAATAACGACAGGCATCGTAACACAAAACAAAAACTCTTAAACAATGAAGTGATATTCCAGATCTTGCAATAATACCGGACAGAAAAAATACGAAAAGGTAGAGCAAAAGGTAGAGCTAAGACAGGAGGGACACGGGAACCCCGCAGTCACACCAACTCTGCCGCATCCACTCATAGTTATTTTTGCACAGTCTTCATTAACCTCTGTCGCCTTCTAACCTTTCTGCCTATTCTGACCAGGGCTACTGGGAGGCACGAACCTGTTCACGGCAGGTGCTCTGTGCCACGTGAGCGACAACTCGGACCACAGGAGCCGTACCATGCGCATCGGAGGCCTGACGTTCGCGTTGTACGTGGGCCGCTCCTCCTCGGTGTTCATCGAGCAGATATGGAAGCCCCTGGTCGTGCACTCGTTCGCCCGCGTCACCGTCATCGTCGTCAGCGTGCAGCTTGTGCTGAACCTTGTGTGCTTTGTGGGCGTTATCATGGTTGTCCGAGAGTCCCTGCGCATCATGCCAGGCTACAACGGGAGCCCCGCGTGGGACTTTGTATGCATGCGCCAGCTGAAAAGGGTCGTACTGTTCACCGTGCGCAAGAGGAACACCAAGGGCAGAGACTTCGTGCTTGTACTGTGCGCCGTGTTCCTGCTCGCACGATTTATCTACTGCGGTGAGTATATTCTCACTCACAGTTAATTTATGATTCTTCTATAGTATATGTACAGAGGTTGTATTTTTTTTTTTTTTTCAAATGCTGTCAGTGTCAAAAGATTTTCTGTTTTAGTTTTTTCCGCTGCTTGCAGTGCCTTAAAATGTTGTGTAAAGCGGAGATTTGCGTTACATTTTCGCGTATATAAGTGACATATGTGTTGGACTGCCCTGTCCACATACAAGCATTCATGCTTACGCGGACAATGTGAAACGCTATTTGCTTATAATAAACTCACTCACTCACTCACTCACTCACTCACTCACTCACTCACTCACTCACTCACTCACTGATGCTGTGGTAGTTGCTGCTGCTGTCGTTGCCTGTATGCATGGTCTCGCAGCTTTCTTTTGGCTGCTACGCTTCTTGCTTCCTGAACTCGGATGAGTAAGCGTGGGCGGCAGGTGTTTGCCCCGATGAGTGAGGGGGATGCTACCCACGTGAGCACCTCGTATTGCGCTCCATACGGAGTAAACATACTCTCATGAAACTTCAGTGTAAACGCACTCTAAATGGATATATTTCTGTTCCGGGGCTTCAGATAGGCATTTTGCCAAATCAATGATTTGTTAAGTGAAAATTGTGCAAATTTTAGGCACGCGTGCTCGTACGCTTTTTCGCACTGCTGATATCAAGGCGTTTTGAGACAAACAGCTGCCTTATCTGAGTCTGCCAAACTGTTTTATGTTCACATCCTCTATCGCTTTGTCCAGCTTCTTTATAAACAGCTACGTGGATAGACAGAATGAACCATATTACTAAAAAGCATTGCCATCAAAGTCATCACCGATTTGCCAAGTCAGCACTTAATTCTGAAGAGCTGGCGAGAGCGGTCTACTCGTTTTAGCAACATTGTATTTGGTGTGAGAGGAAGAGTTTACAATATTATCCAGGTAGGCATATACGTACACTGATATACCATTGATTGCCATTTGGTGCATATAGTTGACTGTGAGGACGTGTATGTGGACTGCATTGCTTTAATCTGTGGAAAACTATGCTCTGGTATGCATGGACTCCTCGAAAAAAATGTCTGTTATATACTTTGCCACAAGAGGCAGGAGAGTGACGTGCATCTTCTCACTGTGCAGGCGAGCAGGTGGTGTGGGCCGAGTACCTGTTCCGGCGCTTCGGCTGGACGCACCAGGCAGCGCTGATGATCGGCCTACAGTTCGTGTGCGAGGCTGTGTTCACGCTGCTCGCCGTGTGCGTCTCGCAGCGGCTAGGCTTCCAGGATTCGTCGTTGGCCATCGCCGGTACCATCTCCTTCATGGGTGCGTCGGCCGTCAAGGCGATCGCACTATCCGGAGGAATGCACGGCATTGGTTAGTACCGCGTTTTAGTGGTCGAAAAATGAAACTTCCTAAAGCAGCGCCTTTGCATCATCAATTACGGGAGTGTAATCGTTAAAAGTGTACTTGTCACCAGATTATGCGGACCCCAAACGACCTGGCAGTGACCAACTAGAATAGGCCGTCCGGAGCTTGTTCAACGCTTACAGTATGCTTTATACGAATACCGGTGAAACGTTCCTCCTCAATCTGCTCGGGAAGGGGTCACTTGTCTTCAGCCAAGCGTAATGAATCCTATAGGCGCCGGTGTAGCAAACCTGCACCTGTGATTTCTTTTTGGAGCCGACCATGTTGTGATTATGCTCTGTCTTGGAGATATTAACTATCCGGTGCAGCAGCAGAGGGTGTAGGAAATTGACATGGAATACGCGCGGGACGACACCGATCTCTCCGCCATGTGCTAGTTTTTCTTGACCTCCCTGTGTACTGTGCCGCTGTATACAGAGCACTCCAAACTGACCAGCAGCACACTTTGACCGACACGCTAACTCTATAGCACCAAACAGCGCAAAAAAAAAAGAAAAAAAAACGTACGTAAACAGAAGAAAGGACGACGAAGGACGAACGTTGCCTAACAAGCGATGATCAACAAGCGGCAGCAAGCGACAAGCAACGAGTAATGACGAACGATAATCAACAAGCAACAAACAGCAACACTAGCGAGCCATTCATGACATAAAGTTATGTAAATATAATTTGTTAATGCGTTCCTGTACTTCTGCAGCTGGTGCATTAGCGCCGAATAAAGAAACACAAGACAGGAAAGCAGAAAGGGGCTTGAAACACTGCCCCACCCAGGCGCTTGACAGTGTCAGAGTAATCTAAAGCGCGTCAGCCGTAAAATACTAAGGCGGTAGTCTTTAATGGTCCATGCTCGCGACCAAGATCATGTCTGTCCGTCCGTAACGTTTTCGTTGCGTGGGAGGCGGTAGCTGGCAGCTGACATGGTCGAGCACTAACTGGACGTAGGGCTTCCTGACATTACGCTTGGTAGGAGCTGCCAACTCGGGCCTCTCCTTTCATATGGGAGGGGGATATAAGAATAAGCCTGCCAGAACCGTTTGCATTCTCGTTGTCCCTACGACACGCAGGCACGTTCATACGGCTCGGTTAAAGCGGGGATTTATATGTTGGCTGGTAGCTTACGCTATCGCGTCATACCGATTCAGGCGTCCATGTCGCGCCTTTGATTTGGCGCTAGAACGCCGCACCACACAGCATAAAGAAGCAGACGCAAATACAGCAGGCATCAGTAGGGTTTCAAATTGGTTTGCAGGAAAGAAAAGGCGCCGTGTCTGTCACAATTCTCCGCGGACACCTTAACCGAGCCCCGCAACGAAAAGGAGGAAAGTGGCAGTGAGGAAGAGGTGCTGTAATGGAGGGCTTCGGACCAACGCGTGATATAGGCTTTCTCCTCATCGCAGTTTAGTGAGGGGGTTTGGCGATAGGTGGTGAAGGATGGCAGTTCCTGGCCCTGCGGGGCTGGGAGGGTAAGTCAACGCCACTTGCGGCGGGGGCTAGCCAGCCACCGATTTTTATCTGTTGTAGGCCGTCATTGCACCCGCCACTGCTTCGGTGGCGGACGACGGCTGTTGTTGCAGCGCGCGTCTTTCTCTTCCTCTTCTTTTTCCTTTCTTCTCTATTTTCTCTTCTGTCCTGCCCCGCCGGGGTGGTGCAGTGGTAAGACGCCAGACTACTGTGCCGGAGTACCCGGGTTCGAACCCGACCTCGGCGGCTGCGTTTCGATGGAGGCGAAACGAAGAGGCGTCGTGTGCTGTGCGATGTCAGCGCACGTTAAAGATCCCCAGGTGGTCGAAATTACTCCGCAGCCCTCCACTACGGCTCCTCTTTCTCCCTTTCCACTTTCACTCCCATCTTCCCTCCCTTACGGCGCAGTTGCGGTGTCCACAGAAATAAAGTGAGACAGTTACCGCGCCTTTCCCTTCCTATAAATAAATGTTTTTTTTCTCTTCTGTCCGCACGAGGCAGCGGATGTGGCTCTGCTACAGAGCCAGTAGTCTTCCTCTATACTACTACTACTACTAATAATAATAATGTCGCTTTGGGACGTTAAACCCCACAAACCAAACCAATAATAATAATAATAATATTGTCACGACTGAAGTCAGAGGGAGCCGTGAAAGTACACGTAGCCGAGGACCCGAGAACAAGGTCGGCGTGTAGTTCCGAACACAGAGTGTCGTCGGCACCAAACATGGCTGTCGCGTGGCGCTAGGCACGTGGCATTATCCCCCCCCCCCCCCCCCCCCGTGAAAGAAAACATCGTCCCGATGACAAGGTGAGAGGAGAAAAAAAAAATTAGGCATGAGGTGAACTGTACAATAACGCAAGGTGTCACTTGCAGGGAACGCTCAGCCACGCGAAAAGTACGGCTTTAAGCGCACCACATGCACAATTGCAGGCCGCTGGCGTCGAATACTGACGGTCACAGTTCCATCTGGAAAGACATCGTAATTAACGTTGTTTAAGCGGCGCGGGACTTTATAGGGTCCGAAATAGCGGCGGAGTAGTTTCTCGCTCAAGCCTTTGTGACGCACGGGGGTCCACACCCACACTTGGTCCCCTGGTTCGTAGTGGGCCTCCCTGTGCCGAAGGTTATAGTGTCGAGCGTCGGTGGCATGCTGCTCCTTGATGTACAAGCGGGCCAGCTGACGGGCTTGCTCGGCCTGTTCCGCGAAATGGGCTGCGTCGGGTTCGACCGCTTCTTCCTCGCACGGGAGCATCGCGTCCGGCATCGTGCGGGCCTCTCTGCCATATTCGAGACGGAACGGCGTAAACTTCGTGGTTTCCTGCGGCGCCGTATTGTAGGCGAAGGTGACATACGGCAGGATCTCGTCCCACATTTTATGCTCAACATCCATGTACATTGAGATCATGTCCGCCAAAGTTTTGTTTAGTCGTTCCGTTAATCCGTTTGTCTGAGGGTGATACGCTGTTGTTGTGCGATGCTCGGTATGGCTGAGAGTTAAGGTTTCCCGCAGTAGCCGAGCTGTAAACGCCTTTCCTCGGTCAGTAATGATAGTCGACGGTGCACCGTGTCTGAGCACAATGTCGTTCATAAAGAATCGAGCAACTTCGCCGGCAGTACCTCGGGCAAGGGCCTTCGTTTCAGCGTAGCGTGTTAAGTAGTCTGTGGCGACTACGATCCACTTGTGTCCGTTCGAGGATAAAGGAAATGGGCCTAAAAGGTCCATGCCCACTTGCTCGAAGGGTGTGAGGGGTGGTTCAATAGATTGTAACATACCGGATGGCTTGAGCGTGGTTTTTTTTTGCCGCTGGCATTGTCGACAAGTCTGTACGTAACGTCTAACGCTCGGAGAAAGATGTGGCCAGTAGTAGTTCTGCCGGACTCGGTTTAGGTACTGCGAGAGGTACTGGGATCGATACCCAGCACCTCCACCAGTGTCACGAATGAAGTCAGAGGGAGCCGTGAAAGTACACGTAGCCGAGGACCCGAGAATAAGGTCGGCTTGTAGTTCCGAACACAGAGTCACAGAGTCCAGCACCAGCGCGCCGCTCGTGCTAACCACCGCTTCGTCGTCGTCGGCACCAAACACGGCTGTCGCGCGGCGCTAGGCACGTGGCAATAATAATAATAATAATAATAATAATAATAATAATAATAATAATAATAATAATAATAATAATAATAATAATAATAATAATAATAATAATAATGATGATGATGATGATAATAATAATAATAATAGTAATAGTAGTAGTAGATTATAGGCTCTCTCAAGGTAGTGCCGCGTCCAACATGACGCCCATTGAAAAAGCATGCGCCGCTAATCGCTAGGCTGCTCGGCTCCTGGGGACGGTAGATGCTAGTCGGAACAGCCCGCTTTCTTCGTCTCTTCTGTCGTTTTGTCCCTTGCGGAGCCACCGTACCGAGCAAACCCAAATACGCGGCCCGTGCATTTTCTTTTCCTTCTTCCTACAGCCACAACCAAAGTTTAGCGATTCAAAGTTGGTTGGTTGGTTGGTTCACAGGAAGGGAAAGGCTGATTCAAAGTGCCCCCTAGGTTTTTTTTTTTTTTGTGATCTGAATGAATCGCCAGTGAATTCGTAAACTCGGCTTGTGGAGGGATGTTAGAAAAAAAAAACTTTTTTTTTTTTACGCACGCGGTGGCAATGTCTTTGTGCCTCGGTCAAAGCGCACCACGTTTTCTTTTCGCGCGATTCGCTCAGTTTCATTGTAGCAATGCATGCCTTCGCACTAAAGAACACAGCTACATTATAACGACGCTGGTGCTTCATTTCGAGCAACGCATAAGCTTCGCTTTTGTCATGCATGATCATCGCGCTGCAGCAGATACATTCCAGTCATCCTCAGAGTCAATATGCGTGTTCAATATACACGTTATGCCACGCCAAATGCTCTCGGTGCATTTCTCATGTTCCTTCTTCGTTCCAGCCGTCGTCGTCGGCGCGTTCTCGCCTGTCATGCTAATCGCCGTGCTGGCGCTACTGTCCAAGCTCATCCAGCCCGAGGAACTTGGTGAGTTCGGTCACAGGACCTGAGCTTTACGCAGTTCGTTTCTTTCAAAGGCGCGTCAGTGTTCTAAAAAAAAGGCTAGCGATAAACATTACCTGAGTGCTACACTTACTTCCGAACATTCAATCGACGGACTGTAGTGCACGCCGCACAAAAAAAATGTACACATTTCCTTTTTGTGGATTGGCTGTCAAGACTGCAGGGCTCTTAACAGCTCGAAAGATTGCCTTACATATCTCCACTCGCATGTGTTTTCTCACTCTCTCTGTAGCAAAGGCTGCTCGAATTGTGCCCTTGACACACACACACACACACACACACACACACACACACACACACACACACACACACACACACACACACACACACACACACACACACACACACACACACACACACACACACACACACACACACACACACACACACACACACACACACACACACACACACACACACACACACACACACACACACACACACACACACACACACACACACACACACACACACACACACACACACACACACACACACACACACACACACACACACACACACACACACACACACACACACACACACACACACACACACACACACACACACACACACACACACACACACACACACACACACACACACACACACACACACACACACACACACACACACACACACACACACACACACACACACACACACACACACACACACACACACACACACACACACACACACACACACACACACACACACACACACACACACACACACACACACACACACACACACACACACACACACACACACACACACACACACACACACACACACACACACACACACACACACACACACACACACACACACACACACACACACACACACACACACACACACACACACACACACACACACACACACACACACACACACACACACACACACACACACACACACACACACACACACACACACACACACACACACACACACACACACACACACACACACACACACACACACACACACACACACACACACACACACACACACACACACACGCAAAATCTAGAGTAGATCACAAGTAAATGATGTTTCATTTTACAGTTGTGTTACGTGACCGTCATTAGTGAAGTACAGTTGGATCGTCCGAATTATAAGGAATATTGCCTCTTATAAAGTGTGCATAGTTCATTTCAAGTTTCGTAAAGGTTAGTGAAGTCAAACATAAGCGTCAGCCAATAACAGTTGCTTATGCGCCAAAAATATCTATGTTAAGTCATAGGAAAATCATTTCAAAACGTACTGGTGCCACTTTTGAAACACTTTAATCACTCGCCCGGTAGCACTCATTAGGCTGAGGTCAACAGAAGGACCACTAATGTATTGTTTTAACCGGTATAACTATAACATTGCGCTTTCTATTTAGTACGAGTCTTCATGTACTAATTCCCTTGCAACTGTCTGCGCAGGCTGCTTGTTCGCCAACGTGGCCGTTCTGAGCATCGCAGCACCGATGCTGGCCAACGTGGCCTATTGGGAGCTCTTCTCGGCCACGAACGCAAAGGTCACGGAGTTCATTTACCTTCTCTCCATCTTCGTGGGCACACTGGTCTGCCTACTTCTCGTGTGAGTATACACAGCTAGGCGTCCAATACACCATGCTCTCCGCAACCGTCTTGCTCACAAGGTTTTAGAACAGAGCTGGACTATAGGGACTCCTTGGACAACAGTTGTCGCTTCCTGGATCTACTGTTCGAGCTATTATGAAGAAGAAAGAGAGTAAGCGGAGAGAGGGCGAAACAGGTACGAAACAGTCCACTGTTAAAGGGAACGTGCGAAAGGCTGCCGCCGACAACTGGTATAGAGTAGACAGCACCCATGTGCATGCTTGAGAAGACCAGCCGGCAGTGCTTACTGCTCATGCACTTTGAGCGATTATTAGTCGCCAGCTCTCGCGGGAGTTGTTTGTAAATCGCGGCAGCCACGTGGTCTCGTGTTCCCTTTAACACTAGACCGTACTGTACATCGCACCCCCACCGGTTAAAAAGTATGTGGTGATGTCATGGATAGCACTGCAAGCGCTCTGCTGCGTGCCGCACAATTACTGACAGCTTAGTGAGGTCCTGTGCATTCTGCTAGTGAGGACAAAGGCTTACGAAAAAGCCGTACTATAATCACTGCAGCAAACAGCTTTGACTGACTCTCGCGTTACACATCTACAATCACTATGCCATATTATATATTTTTCTTAAATTGAGGAAATTAAGGACCGGGCGCTTTTTCGACTTCTTACCCACCGAGTAGTTTAGATGGCGCGTTATCATGGCCTTAAAGACGATGTTCATTACGTAAACAGGCACCGCTCTCACGGAAGGGAGCTGACTTTTCTCTCAAACATTCCTCTTAAAGGCATTTCAGATTCAATCTGCAGCAGAACTTCGTAGCATCGCCCGACCCATCCCCTCCTGCAACTGCGCTGTTGACAGCGTAACATGCCCCCCCCCCCCCCCCCCCCCCCTACACATATACTCTTCTTCCAGCTTAAAATGTACCTTAGGTTATGAATCGCTAGTGAATTATGTGCCTTGTAGGTGTTAAAAAGTTCAAGTTCATTTCTACTTCTCTGTTATGTCAAACAATCCATGTTTAGGTAGTTTTCATTTTCCATCACGTTTTAAAACATTTCGTTCGTTTTTTTTTCATCATTATTATTCTCTAAAAGTACACTCTGCTCTCCTGTTTATGCTAAAGTGTCACTCGAGGTGGTGAACCGTAGTCGTAGTCGTTGTAAGTGCACTTAGGTTATGTGCTTCTCTTGGGTATAAATCAAAGGTGAAGGTGACAGCAATTGCGACTGAAGAGAGAGTGGTTTCTTGACAAAAGAAGAAAGGCAGGTTAGCCTTGCTCAATTTTCCGGTCTGTCTGTCTGCACTTGGCGATGGGAAAATGGGAAGCACGATGTTTGATGGCGAGCCAGTGGCAACAACAACAACAACAACAAAAAAAGCAGGTGTGGGGCGTCACACACGACAGTGTTTGTTTATTTGTTTTTTCTTTCCTGTTTTGCGCTGCTTGACAAACAGGCTGAATGACAACCAACTAACTCAGCTTTTCGTTTTGGACAGAAAATAATCAGAGCACTGTGGAATCTACACTGTGGAATCTACACTGTGGAATCTACACTGTGGAATCTACACTGTGGAATCTACACTGTGGAATCTACACAGAGGAATCTACACTGAGGCATCTACACTGAGGCATCTACACTGAGGCATCTACACTGAGGAATCTACACTGAGGAATCTACACTGAGGAATCTACACTGAGGAATCTACACTGAGGAAAAGCGAAAGTCTAGGCGTTGCTGGTGCACACGGTGCACCACGTTTGCTCTCATTATCAACTAAATGCACCGTCATTATCATAGCTAATGTCATCATCTTCATTATCACTGATTGCAGCGTCATTGTAATCGCTACTATCATCCCGACGGTAGAGAAGGAGAATTGTGATGTGCGTTTCACGATCCCGGGCGTGGCACAGTTTGTTAAAGCGCTCGGCTGGGGATCGAAGGGATGAGGTTCGATTCCCGGTGGAGATAGGATTGTTATTTTTATGAGGACGTCATTATGACGTCATTTGATTGACAGCTATAGTGTGAGCGGACGAACGAACGCCAACAGTGTGAGCCATAAAAGGCTTTCGCCTGAATTGTTTCGAGGGGTGACAGTGTGACAGAACAGAGGTGTGATGCCGGGCAGCACACGATCTTAGAGCGGATACAATGTAACCATTTCTGACGTAGTCGTGTTGACAAATCGCAGATACATCCGACGCAACCTTCGTATTGGAAACCTGGGCAACCTGATTCAAGAAGAAAAGGTGCCACTACTTCGAAACCTGGGACCAAGACCGGACTTCGGTGCCGCTATTATGTGAAGCGACACCGCAAGGCAACAGAACGCGTCCATACCTTAATCCAGCGAATTCATCGGCCCATGTACCGCACCTGCATACTTCATATTTTGTGTGTAAATGCACGAAATCTTCTTTCTCCTCAGCAGTAATCAAGCCTGAAACATTTTAGAGGCGCTTGATTCTTCTGAAGGAACTGAAGTGTGTGATAAGTGCGTTGCGTGCGAATGTCATGTTTTAAAGCCTTGTGTCACAATTTTTTTTTTTTTTTTTTTTTTTTTTGCAGTCGATAGCGCTAAATTAAACAGCACGGCCAGGGAAGACCAGGGCATTGCTTCGAACGCTCATCCGGTTCGTTGTTTCTTTCTCCCTGGGCGCTCCCTGTTTAAATTAGCTCTTTTCGTATCAAAATACTATACCAATAACCTCAATTGTTGATATAAATACTTCACCTTTTCACCTCAATTTCTGCAATAAAATGTATATAGATATGTTAAGCTCACGTGCCGAATTCCGAATGAGTAATAAAACATCGCCCATAAGTAATCATCGAAGGTTTGAAAGTAGGAAACACGACGCGTCGTTACTCAAATAAGTGCGGGGTGTTTACTGAACAGTTGTAGTGCAGGCTGTGCTATTAAAATTCAGGAGGGAGGGGGGGGGGGGGGGTGCTGACCAGTAAACGTGAATCTCTTGTTGCTCATCGAACTCCACAACCGAAATAGACATCCGCCACTTAAACACAAGAGTGGTTTCGAAGATTTTAGCATCGCAGAGTATATACGCATGCCTCATTAAAAGTGAGCAGTGCCGTTTCAACGCAATGACCTGACTCCCTCAAAGAGGAGTACCTCGTGACCCGTGAGTGCGTTATATAGAGTACTTCGCGACTCGTGAGCGCATTATGCACCTCAAGTAGATGCGTGTTGTTTCGAGCTGATCACTCCGCTTTCTCTCTGCTGCGTGATGCCGTGTGATCGCTAGTTTAAGTGGCAGGACAAAAGGATCTCGCTTCTTCTTTCAAAATATTTTTCTCTGTAATGTCACAACAGCTGACGAAGCTAATCGATTGTGATGAAAGGCATATCGCTGAGAGTGAAGCTGCGGATAAAAAACGGCTAGGATGGAGAATTTGTTCACTGACGCCTCTTGGGCTTTGTTGGACCTGCTGAGCGCCACCCTTGCCTTTGCATGAGCTTCGGCCGGGACAATTTAAAATGACCTGTCGTCCTGTGCGGCATCTCATACGTGGCCATTCTCTCTGGGGATACTAGGTCTCGTTGATTGAATTTGTTGCTCAAACTCTTCGGACTTTCAAAACTGTGATTCAACTCGACTCGAACTAGTAGCATGCTATTCTGCGACTAGCGTTTCCCAACTATGGCCTAGTGGGCCTGCGCTCTTCCCTTCCCCTCTCGAGCGTCAGCCATTCCTGTGGTGAGCTCGCCTCTTCTTCCTATCCCCGGCGCGACAAAAACAAATATGGCGCCCCGCCGGGGTGGTGCAGTGGTAAGACGCCCGACTACTGTGCCGGAGTACCCGGGTTCGAACCCGACCTCGGCGGCTGCGTTTCGATGGAGGCGAAACGAAGAGGCGTCCGTGTGCTGTGCGATGTCAGCGCACGTTAGAGATCCCCGGGTGGTCGAAATTACTCGGTAGCCCTCCACTACGGCTCCTCTTTCTCTCTTTCCACTTTCACTCCCACCTTCCTCCCTTCCCTTACGGCGCGGTTGCGGTGTCTACAGAAAACAAGTGAGACAGTTACCACGCCTTTCCCTTCCTATAAATAAATCAGTTAAAACAAATATGGCGATGCTTGCGACACATCGCTCAGTCGAATGATGCGTCCTACTTCTAGTGACGCAAAATACTATCTGTCAGGTGTATGCCCGCGACTGTTACGGAATGCGAGTTTCAAATGAGGGCTGCCGGTCCAGCCGGTTGCTATAGCCATCACCGTATGGGACGGCTAGTGACGTCATTCGGATTGATGACTTCACCGAACGGCTTAGCCAATCAGAGCGACGACACACACAATTCTAATGTTCGGCATATGTGATCCTATGAGTGCATCTCTCAGCACACTGACAGAAAACAGGTATCACATGCAAAAGGCGAAATCGCTAAGTTCTTGAAATCTGCATTTACACATACCCTCCAGAAAACCAAGTTCCTGATTGCTCAGCCCCCCCCCCCCCCCCCTTCCTTCCGTGCTGTGATACAGCTTCTCCCAGCGTTCTTTATATATATATATATATATATATATATATATTTATATTGATACGTGGCAAGGTTAGCCCACGAAGGTTAGTCAAGGCTGGCACTGCACACAGAACACAGAAACACAGCAGCGTCGACCTTATTCTAGCATCAATCGTTGCTACCACTTTGTCTTCTTCTGTGTCACTGTTGCTGATCGTTGTCATCTTCAACTTCCAGCGATGCAGGGTATATATGTCACAATATAATAGGCTTCAGTAACTTTGTTTCCGATTGCTCTCTTCCTTCGCCGATAAAATTCCATTTTCTTATGTTCGATATGAGCCCTTTTCTTGCTTCAATTTTTCTCGCTCATTGCAAAAGCCTCGCAGATTGCATTTCGAATTATTTTCCAGCGAGCGCTTGTACTCACGGCTTGTTTGGCCAGAAGAGACATATCAGCATTTAGGAGTCATCTCATATTGACCAAAGCATCACACTCAGTGAAGCGCATTCGACGGTTCGTGACGTGTATATGTATTTTTTGGCAGCCTGTTGTATTCATCATAGGAAAGATCTTAGTACGTTTAGGTGGTGCGAAAAAAACAACATTCACATTAAAGCAACTACCGGCTTTCTTAATGTGCCTTAGCTTATCCATGTATGAAATTAGTGCAACAGTCCTCTAGTATCTTGGCTTTATGTCTGTGCGTGCGCACTTCAGTTTTTGCAGAATAGGTTTGCACACAGTAGTTTTCATGAAGTGCGGATGGCCGACATTACTTATCTCTGAAACTTATTGACAGATCCAATCTGCATATGGTATTTGTAGGATTTAGAGAAGGTGGCTTTAAGGCATTCCATGGCAATACCCCGTTTCATTAGTTTCTACTCGGCAGCGGGCACTGTTGAACGGTGTGAGGCGTTTCTTGTATCTATAGGTTGTACACCCAACATACATGATCTCTATATGAGAAGACAAAATGAACATCGAGGAACAAGATTTCGCCTCTTCTGGCAATCCCCTAGTAAAGGTTGGTATTTAGAGTTTCTTTTTAAAAAGTTAAGAACATTGGCAACTCGCTTCGTCAGAGTTAAAAAGGGTGGTTTCATTAAAACAGTCGAAATAGTCATAAACAGAATTGAGGAGGTTTATCCGGGTTAAACCTAGTTTTACAGAGTCTGGTGGAATAGGCCTTGTTCACTTGTCCATGGGTTAACTTGTTTCACATTTTTTTTTTTATAAACTAGCAAACCACTTTAGTAGCTTTGCTTAATAGGCGTCTTAATGCTCATTTGCCCTATCTATTCGTACTGACTGGACAAGTGCGTAAAGGGACTCTATGGAGGATTCCTAGGGTAGGTTGCGGACATCTTCAGTTTTCACTGCGCGATTTGCTGTATAGATTACCTGCATAACTTCCTCAGAAGGCGGATGACCCAGACCCTTACCGAGTCTTTGTTACATACAACTTTATATCGGCAGTCTTATCTTATGTTTTAAGACAATAGCGTTATAAAGAGGGTTAAGCAGATGTGATTCAATCTGCCGCAAAAACGTTCTTTATATTATATACATCAACGCTGCCTTTAAAGACATGGCTTCATGCTAAAGAGGCCTTTGTACCTAGGCCGGTGAATTATCACCTGTGTAATACGCTAGATACCAGTGATGATTGTTTTATTCCGTGCCATGACGTAGTATTTTTCTGGGACATTTTTTTTTTATAAATTAGCAAACCACTTCAGTAGCTTTGCTTAATAGGCGTCTTAATGCTCATTTGCCCTATCTATTCGTACTGACTGGACAAGTGCGTAAAGGGACTTTATGGAGGATTCCTAGGGTAGGTTGCGGACATCTTCAGTTTTCACTGCGCGATTCGCTGTATAGATTACCTGCATAACTTCCTCAGAAGGCGGATGACCCAGACCCTTACCGAGTCTTTGTTACATACGCCTTTATATCGGCAGTCTTATCTTATGTTTTAAGACAATAGCGTTATAAAGAGGGTTAAGCAATGCCGCAAAAACGTTCTTTATATTATACACATCAACGCTGCCTTTAAAGACGTGGTTTCATGCTAAAGAGGCCTCTGTACCAAGGCCGGTGAATTATCACCTGTGTAATACGCTAGATACCAGTGATGATTGTTTTATGCCGTGCCATGACGTAGTATTTTTCTGGGACGTATTACAGCGAACGCTTAAGAAGGACATTGAAATCACACTCTACAGTATTCGTTTTCTGCCTGTTGAGAAAAACTGTGATGTGCTCATGATTTATCTATATTGATGGGAGTGTTCAGTTTGTGGAAGAGCCGTACTATGGACGGCCATGCCGAATCCCCACGATAATCGAAGTATTAACTTACGTTCCTCGCACGAAAAAGGGCGCTTTGGTGCGGGGAATATATGCTGCTCTGAAAGAGCCGCCTAGCTGGCTGCCGCATGGATGCTTGTGCGTTCCTCCCGGAATTTTGACCTATGGGATGGTGGAGTATATTACTAAGGTACGGGCCCACATTATGTAGCCCGGTGATTCGAGACATTATCAGTTTTAGTTTCTAGTTCTTGGAACTTTTTAGATGCAATAAAAAAAAAACGATGCGGCGATAGTCATGCCGGCACAGAGAAACTGATCTGTTCGTTTTGGCATGGGTTTGAAACCCAATCGCGGCGATGTTTTTAAGGCGGAAGCCCTACTTGGCTCATGGTGAAAATCTCGAGTGTCGAGATCAGTCCGCGAGATGTGTACTCCATCGGGAATCGAACTTCTACCCCTCGATAATCTGCCGAGCGCGTTAACCGATTACGCCGGACACGTGAGAAACTCAGCTCTCCTTGTTTAGCCTTTCTGCCGTCCCCATGACAACACAGGGATGCGATGAGAATGCCTTCACCCCGGTCTCCAGGAGGGAGGGTGGCGCACGCCATCTGCTGCTAGCTATGCAGACCAAGCTCCGCAAGGAGCGCGTGCCATCGCCACCGTGTGGAGCTACTCACCTCGAATCCGGCAAGGAAAAAGCCGCTGACTTACACTGCGTTATCGGCGTTGTTCTATCAAACACCACAGTAGAACCAGCCCCGAAGGCTTTCGCCTTATCGCTCTTATGTGCCTCAACAACTTTTTTCTCTATTACAGTTCGTGCGGTGGTGGCCGAGAAAAGCATTTATTTGGCTGTATTTATAGAAAGCTGCTCGGGGACAGAAAACTATAGTGGGTCTCACCCCTTACAATACCAAGTGGAGTCCTTAATTCCGGAATCCCGTTGGTATTGACCGCTGCACAGGTCCGCCGAACCAGGGCTCGTTGGGCCGATAATTTCTTCCAGCTTAGCAGAGCCGCCCCGAACTTTCCTTAGGTAGGGGAAGGGGCGATTGGAGAAGGCGAGGATTTTCTCTGTATTCCCAAACCATGTGGACGGTGTTGGCCACCTCAACACAGAATGAGCAGCGACCGTTAAAAGAAGGATCATAGGCCATGATGTCACGTCTGGTCATGACCGATGATGTCATCAGAAGATGACGTCACAATATCGCGGTATCCCGCGGAATCTCGAAAAAGTGGGACACTTCTCGCGAATGGACAGCCCGGCGAGTCGTGAACCATTAAAGGCTTTCGCGTTAAAATTTAGGCGGCATTCAAGGACGCGGATATTTCGTTGTTGTTGTTGTGGCTGTAGGAAGAAGGAAAAGAAAATGCACGGGCCTGCTACTGGCTCTGTAGCTGAACCACCTCCGCTGCCTCGTGCAGACAGAAGAGAAAACAGAGGAGAAAAAAGAAGAGGGAGAGAAAGACGCGCGCCGCAATAGCCATCGTTCACCACCTAAGCGGTGGCGGGTGCAATGACGACCTACAAAAGATAAAAATTCGGTGGCTGGCTAGCCCCCGCCGCAAGCGGCGTTGACCTACCATCCCAGCCCCGTAGGGCCAGGAACTGCCACCCTTCACCACCTCCCCCCGCAGAGATTTTCAGCGCTAGGTGAAGCACTATTCGGGTCACCCATATACCCTGCCAGAGTATATGTTATAAACCGCGATATACACTATACGTTCAGCAGGCTTCGGTGCCAAAAGAGAACTCGTCACATCGATAAGCTCGATCATGCGCTCGAAAGAGGGAATTCACCAACCTGATGCGACGCCTGTGAGCAAGCCCAGAATACTATATTTAGACTCGCAAGACGTATGAAGCTGTCCGCACTATTTTTTCCTTGCCCAAAGTTCAATGGTGCACAGAGATGCGCCCTGAAAATTGGTCGATGATTACGATATTTGAAGTTCAAGCGCGGCTATCCAGGCAATTCAGTTTTTGAAATTTGCTGAGATAAAGAATTTGATAGAATTTCTTTATATATGCGCAATTTCAGCCTTCCCTATACTGTATACCCCATAATCATCCACCCGCCGGAGTGGCGCAGTGGTTACGGCGCTCGACTACTGTTCCCAAGGAAGCGGGATCGAGTACCGGCCTCGGCGGCCGCTTTTCGATGGAGGCGAAAAGCAAGGAGCCCGTGTGCTGTGCGATGACAGTGTACGTTAAAGAACCCCAGGTGGTTGAAATTTCCGGAGGAGTCCTCCACTATGGCGTCTCTCATAGCCTGAGTCGCTTTGGGACGTTAAACCCCCACCACACACCAAACCAAACTATAATCATCCTTAAACTTGCCCTAACCCCTTTTTCATTGGTTCTTGATTGTTATATATGAGGCGCTATTATGACAACTGGTGGTGCCGGCGTCGTGTTCTGACGACCACGCCTCGAGTGGCGCGTGAAAGACGCCAGGCAGCCCCACTACTGACCCAATATTGGTACTCCATTGGCAGTACCCGGTACAACATAGGACCACTGCATTGCCAACACGGTACCAATATTGGCCGACTGTATGTGCCCCCTGGGATGTGGCCGCGTTTCTGCTCTGCGCAAAACATATTTCAGTGGATATTTTGCGCATTCCTTAAGATCCGCCTTTAGGGCATTATGCGACAGAGTTTGTGGCCCCCATCTGCCGCTCCCTTTTTTTTCTCATTTACGTTCACGCCCTCTCGAACTCACTAAATCATTATTCTCTTAATTTGTGCCCCTATTATATCACACGTCATATCAGACATCAGCAGTCGTGTAAACTGCCACATTGTGGGCAAAACCGTCAGTCACAGATGTAAAAGCCCCGCTTCAACAAAGCCGTCCGGATAAGCCCCTGCACATGCCTATCATCATCATCAGCAGCAACAGCAGCCGGACTATACCCACTGCAGGGCGAAGGCTTCTCTCATATTCCTCCAATTAACGCGTTCCTGTGATAGCTGCATCCACTTGACCCCAGCGAACTTCTTAACCTCATCCGCCCACCTACTTCCTGCCGCCCCCTGCTTCACTTTCCTACCCATGTAATCCAATTTGTTACCCTAAGGTTGCCCTTTCTGCGCACTGCATGTCCTGCCCTTGCCCATTTCTTCTTGATTTCCACTATAATGTTATCAACTCGAGTTATTTCTCTGAGCAACTCTGCTCGCTTCCTATCTCAACGTTACATGGCCTATAGGGGTTGCATATCTGACTCATGACACTAGAGTCCCAGATTAGCTTCCCACGTCACCAAGCTTCCCATCTGACAGCTTTTGAGTTGGCAGCTGCGCACTCGGGTGGCAGCCTATATCACCTTCTTGCCTACAATTCGTGTGGCCAACCAATTCCAACATGCCAGAGGCATGCTTGATCGTGATTGTTCGCTCACAACGCCCACCGCGCCACTTACCCTCCTCCTCTGCCTACCACCTTAAGCTTATACCTTTGCCTATTCCGCCACTGCCAACCTCACCCCCAAGCTCCACAGCAGTATACCGTTCATAATGCTTGTGTTTCAATACATAGGATAGCCGCGGATGGCGCCCTATTCCAGACAAAAGGATGCATTAGCGTTAAGAAATCCCTCAGCATCCCAGACTTTGTCTGTATTCTGGATGTCGAAGGTGGGCTGAGAGAGGCCGATCAGAATCTAGCGTCCCAAGTTGGCGGTGGCGACGCCACACAAATCAGGAATGAGCGAGTAAGCGCTGCACTTTAATTAATACGATCGTACAGCGAAGGTTTTTCGTGGTTCTAGGTTAATGATCGCGTGAGCTGAGGAATCACTAAATTGTCACCGCTTAAGTTCAGTGTAAATGTTGGAAAAGTTAGAGAACAAAGTCTAGTCCGATTTTTAAGGCGAAAGCCTCATAAATTGTCGTTCGCAGAAGGGGTCC
The DNA here is from genome assembly GCF_055883805.1 of Amblyomma maculatum. Classification (NCBI taxonomy): domain Eukaryota; kingdom Metazoa; phylum Arthropoda; class Arachnida; order Ixodida; family Ixodidae; genus Amblyomma; species Amblyomma maculatum. The sequence continues at coordinate 44,865,369 of NC_139353.1, read as the reverse complement.
TACTTTGCGGCCACCCTAGGTCACGTGATACCACCAAAGATGACGGCCACCATGGGTCAAGGAAGGCCACCCTGGGCCCATGCCTCCCCCTCCCCCCAAATGGGGACGTATTAAGTCGTAAGCCTTAATACGCTTTCGTTACGTGGGATGCGGTAGCTGTCAACTAACATGGCCGAGCACCAACTGGACGTAGGGCTTCCTGACATTACGTTTGGCAGGCGCTGCTGCCCTAATTTCATATGGGAGGGTGATATCAGAATCAGCTTGCCGAGACCATTTCAGGTTATCCCTACGCCACGCAGGCAAGTTCATACGGCTCGGTCGGGGCTTTATACGTTGGCTGGTAGCTTACGCTATCGCGTCATACCGATCCGTGTGGCGCCCTTCATTTGGCGCTTCCTAGAACGCCGCATCACGCAGCCTACAGAAGCAGACGCAGTAAAACCAGGAATCAGCGAAATGACAAACAAAGGTTTTCGCCTTATCGCACTTTAATTAGTGGTCCAAAGTGCAGCACAAATGTTTTCCTCTTTCCACCTCCCAGACACCTACATCATATGGACTCAGGGACACACTCACTTGGAAGGAAACGAGGACGCCGACGCCTCAGCCCGAGGATATGCTAACCGGGCACCACTTCCAGAGGGATTTCGGTGAACACAGGATGTACCCAAGAAATATAGACATCCTAAGAAGAAGAAAATATTCCCCACCCCACAAGAAACTAACCAGAGAAGAAGCAGTCACCCTCCGAAAAATCCAAATCAACAGCCACGTCCACGGCACCTTACTACACAGAATCTCGCCCATCACCTACAAATATGAATGCGCATTTTGCAACGTACCAAACACCCTACAACATATGGTGAATGTGGGGATGCAAGAGACCAAATGCTACTATAACCACCAAGGACTTAACCGAAGAGCAGTGGGAGACTCAGCTGTTAAGCCCCAGCCTGGAGGATCAGCGTAGTCTGGTGAACCGGACTCGGGAGATGGCTCGGGTCCACGGCTTCCTGGACTGAGGAGGCTGCCCACTTAGGGCTGAATATTTCACGCCTGTTCCGAATAAATGTTTGTCCCTCTCTTTCTCGGCGAGTGGTTCAAGTGCAGCAGATGGCTGGCACCGGCGACGTAGCAGTCGCTATGGTGGGGGACCATAAGCGCAGCAGAAACCCGCACGTTTCTGTTATCCGCTTGTCGGCATTTGCTCCGGTATGCGTCGTAGAAGGCATACGTGGTGCACCATCATGGCGCTCGTGACGCCAGCTGCAAGTCACTTTAAACAACAGCTCAAACGATACATATTTTATTGCGTTAGCAATACTGCGCCAGATTTCAGCCCGTCGCGTCGTCCCGGGAAGGGCCACGTTTGACCTTGAGCCGCAGCCGAGCCGAATACAGCTTTAACCAAGCCGTATGAACGTGCCGTAAATGCCAGGATCCTGGCAGGCTGATTCTGACATAACCGTCCCATGTGAAACGAGAGACCCAAGTTGGCAGCTCCTGCCAGCCCACATATAAAGCCCCGCTTTAACCAAGCCGTATGAACGTGCCTTATAGTGGTCTATAGGGGTAACGTGATTGCCAGGGTCCTAGCAGGCTGATTCTGACATAACCGTCCCATGTGAAACGAGAGACCTAAGTTGGGAGCTCCTGCCAGCCCACATATAAAGCCCCGCTTTAACCAAGCCGTATGAACGTGCCTTATAGTGGTCTATAGGGGTAACGTGATTGCCAGGGTCCTAGCAGGCTGATTCTGACATAACCGTCCCATGTGAAACGAGAGACCCAAGTTGGCAGCTCCTGCCAGCCCACATATAAAGCCCCGCTTTAACCAAGCCGTATGAACGTGCCTTAAAGTGGTCTATAGGGGTATCGTGATTGCCAGGGTCCTAGCAGGATGATTATGACATAACCGTCCCATGTGAAACGAGAGACCTAAGTTGGCAGCTCTTGCCAGCCCACATATAAAGCCCCGCTTTTTAACCAAGCCGTATGAACGTGCCTTATAGTGGTCTATAGGGGTAACGTGATTGCCAGGGTCCTAGCATGCTGATTCTGACATAACCGTCCCATGTGAAACGAGAGACCTAAGTTGGTAGCTCTTGCCAGCCCACATATAAAGCCCCGCTTTTTAACCAAGCCGTATGAACGTGCCTTATAGTGGTCTATAGGGGTAACGTGATTGCCAGGGTCCTAGCAGGCTGATTCTGACATAACCGTCCCATGTGAAACGAGAGACCCAAGTTGGCAGCTCCTGCCAGCCCACATATAAAGCCCCGCTTTAACCAAGCCGTATGAACGTGCCTTATAGTGGTCTATAGGGGTAACGTGATTGCCAGGGTCCTAGCAGGCTGATTCTGACATAACCGTCCCATGTGAAACGAGAGACCTAAGTTGGTAGCTCTTGCCAGCCCACATATAAAGCCCCGCTTTTTAACCAAGCCGTATGAACGTGCCTTATAGTGGTCTATAGGGGTAACGTGATTGCCAGGGTCCTTGCAGGCTGATTCTGACATAACCGTCCCATGTGAAACGAGAGACCCAAGTTGGCAGCTCCTGCCAGCCCACATATAAAGCCCCGCTTTAACCAAGCCGTATGAACGTGCCTTATAGTGGTCTATAGGGGTAACGTGATTGCCAGGGTCCTAGCAGGCTGATTCTGACATAACCGTCCCATATGAAACGAGAGACCTAAGTTGGCAGCTCTTGCCAGCCCACATATAAAGCCCCGCTTTTTAACCAAGCCGTATGAACCTGCCTTATAGTGGTCTATAGGGGTAACGTGATTGCCAGGGTCCTAGCAGGCTGATTCTGACATAACCGTCCCATGTGAAACGAGAGACCCAAGTTGGCAGCTCCTGCCAGCCCGCATATAAAGCCCCGCTTTAACCAAGCCGTATGAACGTGCCTTGTAGTGGTCTATAGGGGTAACGTGATTGCCAGGGTCCTAGCAGGCTGATTCTGACATAACCGTCCCATGTGAAACGAGAGACCTAAGTTGGCAGCTCTTGAAAGCCCCGCTTTTTAACCAAGCCGTATGAACGTGCCTTATAGTGGTCTATAGGGGTAACGTGATTGCCAGGGTCCTAGCAGGCTGATTCTGACATAACCGTCCCATGTGAAACGAGAGACCTAAGTTGGCAGCTCTTGCCAGCCCACATATAAAGCCCCGTTTTTTAACCAAGCCGTATGAACGTGCCTTATAGTGGTCTATAGGGGTAACGTGATTGCCAGGGTCCTTGCAGGCTGATTCTGACATAACCGTCCCATGTGAAACGAGAGACCTAAATTGGCAGCTCTTGCCAGCCCACATATAAAGCCCCGCTTTTTAACCAAGCCGTATGAACGTGCCTTATAGTGGTCTATAGGGGTAACGTGATTGCCAGGGTCCTAGCAGGCTGATTCTGACATAACCGTCCCATGTGAAACGAGAGACCTAAGTTGGCAGCTCTTGCCAGCCCACATATAAAGCCCCGCTTTTTAACCAAGCCGTATGAACGTGCCTTATAGTGGTCTATAGGGGTAGCGTGATTGCCAGGGTCCTAGCAGGCTGATTCTGACATAACCGTCCCATGTGAAACGAGAGACCCAAGTTAGCAGCTCCTGCCAGCCCACATATAAAGCCCCGCTTTAACCAAGCCGTATGAACGTGCCTTATAGTGGTCTATAGGGGTAACGTGATTGCTAGGGTCCTAGCAGGCTGATTCTGACATAACCGTCCCATGTGAAACGAGAGACCTAAGTTGGCAGCTCTTGCCAGCCCACATATAAAGCCCCGTTTTTTAACCAAGCCGTATGAACGTGCCTTATAGTGGTCTATAGGGGTAACGTGATTGCCAGGGTCCTAGCAGGCTGATTCTGACATAACCGTCCCATGTGAAACGAGAGACCTAAGTTGGTAGCTCTTGCCAGCCCACATATAAAGCCCCGCTTTTTAACCAAGCCGTATGAACGTGCCTTATAGTGGTCTATAGTGGTAACGTGATTGCCAGGGTCCTAGCAGGCTGATTCTGACATAACCGTCCCATGTGAAACGAGAGACCCAAGTATTGCTAACGCAATTTTTTTTTTATTTATTGATACTGCGACCTTTTACAAGACCTTCGCAGGGTCAACCCGGTTTAGCTAGAGCTAAACCAGAGCAATTTTTTCTTGAAGTTTATGACTGTTTCAGACCTATCTCAAATGTTCTATACACATGCTTCAAAGATGGATGTTCGCCACCTGCTGTGGACTATGTGATGGAACAAGGGTGTCAATGACACACATTCTGTAGGAAGTGGGACTAGTGACGACAAAGTAAGAGGACTTCTCCGATTGACTGATCGACGAAAATAACAGCAGGAACCGCGTTCATATATGCTTTATGACAAGTTTGCGAAAAAAAAAGACTATCTTTCAGTGTGTGCGAGTCCCATGCTAGACGTACACGCACGCATTAGTTTGGCAGGAGCATCACGCGTTTTTAGGGGTCGCAATCTCGCATCATGTATATATATATATATATATATATATTTATATATATTTATTTATTTATTTCACATACGAACTACGCGCTTCTGCGCGGCCTAGGAGAGACTGCCAGCAGATAGAACACTTCCGATTAGACATCATCTCATTCCTGAAAAAACAACTGAGCACGTATAAATGTCGCATGTCTGGCGCTTTGGCAATCGATGGTGAATGCAATGCATTGTCTGCTATTTATCGTGTATCAACTCGTTGCACAGTAGTTTCCGATGCTCGACGAGAACTTCCAGGTTTGACGTCAAAGAAACTTGTTTTCTCCACAGCTTATCTGACCCTTGCAAAGTGCGACGTGCAGTTCAGCCTTCACAAAACGCAAAGGCAAAACCTACACTATACAGAAATGAGCTGGTCCCGCCTAAGTTTCGGTTTCTAATCTTCTTCACTGGTCAAAATCTGTGGCAGCGTGGTTTCATTGAAGGGATATGCGGAGTTTAAAAATAAGAATATACTCTGTAATTACTAAGTAATTTGTCCCAGCGTTGGCAGAGTATCGTTGGCACGCCGAATATATATCTGATTTGTAACTGAAATCTCAGCTGAACGCCGACACAAAAACTGCACAGGTAGAGATAGGAGAGAGGGGGCCGCAGCCTCCCATCTTCAATTTCCTCGCTGTGTGCTTTTCTTTAGATTAACTGTATAGCCTATCCAGAAGGAAGATGACCAGGTTCGTACTGAGTCTTTGTTTCCAATACCTTTGTATCGGCAACCTTATCACGAGTTTCCTGACACTAGCATTTTTAAGCATGTTAAGAGCATGCGCATTTAGTCAGCTGCAAAAACGTTCTTTTTTTTTTTTTTTAACTGCACACATCACCGCTCCCTCTTCACACCAAGCAGATGTTTGTGCCATGGCCCGTGAACTGCCGCCTTGTCACATGCCAGAGACCATTGACCACTGCTATATTCAGTGCCATGATGCTGTGTTTTTCTGGGACATATTACAGCGGAAGACATCGAAATACCTCTCGCTTTTGCCCGTTCGGAAGAACTAAGGAGGTTATGGAAGAACTATGGTGCTTCTTATAATTTGTTTATGTTGATATGGCTATTTAGTTTATTGAAAAGGCGAATGATGGACCGTCGTGCTGAATCCCCACGAGTGTATAATCTAAGGCTAATCAAGTCACGAATCTAAGCCTTTATTCCGAGAGCAGTGCGCTTTGGTGTGGGGAGTGTATGTTGCCCTGAAAGAACCGGCTAGTTGGCGACCGCATCTCGATGCTTCTGTGTGCCTCCCAGAAATTTGACATTTGTTATGCTGGTGAATTACTGGGTTATATAGCGCGCTTGCATTATGCAGCCCGGTGATTTGAGGCATGAGCGGTCTTAGTTCTATTCCTCGGAAGTTTTTCCACGCAATGAAGAAAAAAAAAAAAAGCCAGACGTGGCGTTGTAGTTTGCGCGCCCGGCTGGGGATCGGAGAGATAGTGGTTCGATTTCCCGTTTTCTTTTTCTTAACTGCCAGTTTGTGCGAGCATTTCCGCACCTCTTGAGTATAGAAAGGTTTTCGCCTCAATAGAAACTGAATAGAATTCTTCTGACTCAAACGTCTGCAGCACTACAACAGCGCTTTCACGAGCAAATGAAGCGAAATTTTATGCCAGCTAATGGCTGGGTTTCACAATGCTTGCTCTCGGGGAAAAACTTGCCTCACCTGTTGTGTCATACATCGCTCTATGGACAAGCCTGCAGCGACATTCCTGTACAAAAACCTTGCCCCACCGCAGTGGTTTAGGGCGTCCGACAGTTAATCCTAAGGACGCGGATTCGTTCCCGGCCGCGGGTGCGCGGCCATTTCCGATGAGAGCGAAGAGCAAGACACCAGCGTACTGTGCTCTATATCAGTGCACGTTCCCGGGTGGTCGAAGTTTCCAGAGTCTTCTACATCTTTACGGTGTCCCTCACGCGCTGAGTCACTTGGGACGTTAAACCATGCATATAAAGTTAACCAAATCAAATAAGAACAATGAAGCGTTAAACCTGCACCTGCAGGTATGATTCAACCTGGGGCCGAAATTGCAAGACTGTATTCATAGTGAGCGACCGCGTCCCGATCCTTCGTTTCCTATAAAGAGTTCCATAAAATCTGCATGTGATCAAGTGCCGTCAGGCTTCACTTCCATTAGCTGCACGACTCTGAGCAACACCTCAACTCAGTCAGAATGATAAAAAAGAGCAGTCACTGACACAGTTGCAAATCTGGCATCATGAAACAATGAACATGGAAACAAAATACAAAGAGCGCTCAAAATAACACGGAGTAAATAAAGAAGTTGTTGTTTTTCCAATGTTCAGGGCTTTCAAGCGCCGCATGCAGCCTCTCTTATATCCTAAGGCATCAGGGATTTGAGCAATAGCCGGACGTCGCTTGAAATCGACGTAGCAGCAGCCACGCGAAGAACAATGCACTTGTTCAGGCTTATCTCGAGAGTGCAGTACCACTGCGGGCGCTTATCAGTACGACAGCACAGTCCACTTCACGAGCACACAGTGATCAGGAAGTTGCACAATGTGGGAAAAGAAAGCGCGTTTGTCCGGCGTCGAAGAAAACCCCGTTGTGAGCCGGTTATTTCCCGTACTTGTTTCGGTTTAATTGCTGACGCGTTGACTGCCGACCATTGTTCGAGCCCCGCGTTTCACAAGCCCTGCATAGACTAGAACCTAACAGCGTGTGCTGCCCTCACGGAGAAGCACGACGCAATTTCGCTGCCCAGTCGGTGCCGAGGGAACATGGGAATGGTAGGGAGGCAGCGCGTGACTGCGCGTTAAGAAATAGTTCGCATTTGCAATGTAGTTCGTCTCGTATATGTGCAGTATTCGTGCGTTCATGACACCGACAACATGGACCAAGCAGCACTGCAATCGGCGACGTTTTAGTTTACAGGGCTTCACAATTTATATTCGACCACAAGGAATCTTCAAAGTGCGTCCGCCGAAGTATGCGGTATTTCGTCTCCGTTAAAAATGCGACAGCAACAGGCGAGGAACAGAAACGGAAGGAGGAGGACAAAGCTTTAATGAAGAGATGTTTATAGAAAAATCGACACTCCGATGTAGGCGTGGTCTTCAGCCAAGGAGCCCTGACACCATTTTTGTTCAGAGATGATGAACGTTGCGGTGAGTATTTATAAAAATAACTTCTGAATTTGCACAGCATCCAAAAGTGCTGTCTCAGGCAATTCTAGCGCTGAAATGCGAAGTCTTGCCACAGACCCAAAATAGCGGTGTCGTTACTGCTCAGAGTTGTTCGATTGTTGCAGACCCGAAACTTCCAACCAAAATCTATGTGTCTCCTACCGCCCTGTTTTTGTTAGCAGACAGAGCCCCCTTCACACTCCCCAGTAACTCCGGAGTCGGCTGATAGCGTCATCCTCCAACCTAACCTAATCTATATAGAGCACAGTGCCCTAGGTTACGGGGTAAGCTCAACTATCGGATGTGGTGTTGATGACGTGGTTTTCGGCACGTAACTGATCCATCGAAGAGGTCAGAAGACAGCAGTCTCAGTGGTTAGGGGGCTCGAATGCTGAACTCAAGGACGCGGGTTCGATCCCGGTCACGGTGGAATTTGTTGGCTCAGTGGGCTCTAGGATCTTGCAACGTTTAAGTCTTGCAGCAGCCAGCTCAGATGAATTTCAAACACGGTGCTCATGTGGGTAGTTTCACAACTGGCAGTACCCAAAACCCCAGGTCTTTGAGGTCGCGTTAATATGTATCCTCGCCTTTCCCTCTCTAGAGTGAATTGCAGTCTTAATGGTGCTTGCTTATATGATCGCGCAGTTCGCGAAGTGCCTACGTGGCCACAGCACTGCCAGCGACTGCATATCTGCACCGGAAGTTTGCTGTGGCAACCCAAGAGGAACACGCACAACGTGTAACGCGTGCCGGTAGTGATTAGACGGCGGCGAGTGCGTTGCAGCTCTCTTTCCTGTTTTGGTTGCGAGACTCCGCGGTGCGGCGACAGCAGAAAACCGAATTGGGCACAATGGATAGCGAGGGGCTGGCCTCTTGAACGATATATATATATCGACGTGTTCGCCACTCGCGGAGCCCGTTGCAGTGCCTGCCCACGCGGATCGAGGAGAAGCAACAGGAGAGCTCGTAGACGGACTGTCGGATGCATTACACTGAGGTGATCGATCACAGGTAATGGATGACTGAAGAGGTCACCCAGGGGGGCGTGAGAGTTAATGAAACGGTCAAGTGCCAAAGCTGGTACTAATGAAGAGGTCATCTACAGGTAACCGATCCCTTTAAGTGGTCAACAGAAGAAAGCAGCTGGATAAAGGAAAAAAACCAAACTGCCAGATTTGATGGCCTCATCCTCTACGGGTAATTGAACTGCTAAAGAGGTCAGCAGAACGCAGCGGCCTAACGTACGGCTTAAGTCGAACTATCAGATATGGTATTGATGAGGTGATCCTCCTACAGCTAACTGATTCATCGAAGAGGTCAGAAGACAGCAGCCTCAGTGGTTAGGGCGCTTGACTTGAACTCGGAGACGCGCGTTCGATCCCGGCCACTGTGGCAGTTTTTCGATGGAGACGTGAAGAAAGGCGTACGTTTACTGCGTCAAGTCAGTGCACGTTAAAGAACACCATGTCGTCGAGATTTCCGGAGCCCTCCATTACAGTGTCTATCTTAATCTTTGTCGCTTTGGGAGGTTAAACCCAATAAACGAAAACAATTAGGAAGAAAGCCCATATCAAATTTGTCGCCAGTAATGTATTACCCTACAGGCAGTCGATTGGCTGATGATGCCAGAGAATACAGCAACCCGGGTTAAGGAAAGAGCTGAGCAGTCAGTCATGTTGTGTTAGGTTTTGGGGTGCATAAGCAGTTAAGGCTATATATACCGCGCGCCAAGGAAAGGGTTATACCGAGAAATCAGCTTTGGTATCACTGAGGCGGTCATCTACAAGCAATTGATATAATGCAAAGGCCAGAAGAAGACGAAAGGCGGGTGCATGGAGGAAAAGGTCTAAATGTCAGATTCGATACTAATGGCGTCGTCTCCTACTGGTATTTTGTCCATTGAAAAGGCGAGCAGAAGAGAGTAGCCTCGATCAAGGAAATAGCCCAACTCTGATTTGGCATTAATGTAGTATTCCTATACAGGTAACTGATTCGTTAAAGAGATCAGCAGAATACAGCAATCTTGGTTGCAAAAAGAGCCGAACTGTCAAATTTGGTATGAATGCAGTGGTTCTCTACAGTAATTGATCCATAAAAGGGGTGAGCAGAGGACAGAAGCTTTGATCAAGAAATTATCATAATGACCTTATATGGCATCAGTGAGGTATCCATTTACAAGTAATTAATTAAAGAGGTCAGCAGAATACAACAGTCTCGGTTGTGGGAAGAGCCCAACTGCCAGTTTGGTACTAATGAGGTGGTCCTCTGCAGGCAATTGATCAATCAAAGGGGTGAGCGGAAGACATCAACATTGATCACGAAAGTAGCCCAACCCAACGGTCTTATATGGCCTCATTGAGGTAGCCATAGCCATCTACAAGTAATTGATTCGTTGAAGAGGGCAGCAGAATACAGCAGTCTTGGTGGCGGGAAGAACCGATCTGTAAGTTTTGTACTAATGGGGATGTCCTGAACAAATAATTGTTCTGTCAAAGGGGCTAGAAGACAGAAGTCTTGATCAAGGTATTGCCCAACTGCCCGATATGGCATCTTGAGGTAGCCATTTACAAGTAATTGATTCGTTGAAGGTCAGCAGAATACAGGAGTCCTGGCGGCAGAAAATGCCCAACTGTCAGATTTGACACTAATGGGATGGTCCTCAACAGATAATTATCAAAGTGGTGAGCAGAAGAGAGCAGCCTTGGTCAAGGATATACCAACTGTTTGGTTTGGCACTAATGAGGTAGCCATCTAGAGGCAAGTGATTCGTTGAAGATGTAAGCAGAATACAGCAGTCTTGGTTGCAGGAAGAGCCGAACTGACAGGTTTGGCACTAATGAGGCTGTCCTCAAAAGGTAATTGATCCATCAAATGAGCAAGCAGAATACAGCAGCCTTGATCAAGGAAATAGCCTGATATGAAGTCAGTGAGGTAGCCATCTACAAGTAACTGATTCGTTGAAGAGGTCAGCAGAATACAGTTCGGCTGAACGCAAGAGCCAATTAAGGCTTGGTTATAATGACATGGCCATCTGCAGCTGGTTACTTCATTTAAGATGCTAGCAGAAGGCAACAGCCTGGGTTAGGGAAAAGGCAAAGCGCCCGATTTGATGCTACAGTGGTATATCCAAGAACAGCCTCAGACAGGCGTGCGGGCTAATGCATACGAGGATCGATAATTATTTATCAAACGTTAATTGGCGCTGTTTAAGCTGGGACTACAACGCCTATAACCCCCCTTCCGCCCCCCACAGCTCACTGTCTATATTAAAATAATAGTGTGAACACCACAGTAGAAGACAGCCGTGACGGCGGAAAACCGGGTTGAGTGAGATCAGGATATTCTCTGGCACAACTTGTGCCCGCGACCTGTGTACCACATGAGTGGAAATCTACGAAGTTATGACGGTAATACATACAACAATAACGCTATTGGTGTTATTCAGATAAAATTTACTAGAGCCATAAATCTCTAAGGAGAGCTGCTGTTGGGTTGACCGCGGCATGTGTTAAAAATTATCGGAGGACAGTAACGCCCGTCTCAAACCGCATACATCTGAGAAAATATGAGCAGATAGAAGGAAAAGCGACATTCATATACATGGAAGCGTGCATAGCTAGTAATAATAGCTAACCTGTGATACGCCGGCAGTCTATGCTGCCTGGATTCCTAAGAAGAAACTTCACTTTTCAGACAAGGAAAGCAGCTTTGATGACTGCCTGCCTATCTTATGACCATCTTGTGACCCCTTTTGCAGTTACTAAAAAAAGGGGCTTAAAATCTAGTCCAACTTGCATTTATTTATATGAAGTGGGTATCGCTGTCAGTAAAGCCTTACGGGGTCTTGTTGCCAGGTTAGTGCATGCTAAGAGGGTTCAGGTTCACGGAAGAACAAGCTTCAGTACAGGACAAGAACCACTATACCGAACGTTTGTACCGTCGACACAATATGCACAGATGCATTCCTTAGCAAACACGTACGCACAAGACAATTCGGCATTTTCCTGTGAGTGTCGTCACAAAAATGCGCCAGCAGTGCATCATTCTTCTTTTTTCCACTTATTATAACTGACCTCGAAACTTTGACATCCTAGTCTTCGCTGGCTAGATGGTCTAGTCTCACTAAAGCGTCGCTGAAGCTCGCGTGAAGTACTGCAGTGTGCTGGCAGATGTCCACCTCCTTAGTGCCAGATGCGACGACAGTGTAGCTTTCGAACAGAAATCAGGCGCCAGACAGACCTTAGCGCTCAGTGTTAATGGAGCTCTGCAAATGGTGAGGCTCTCCGCTATGTGAGTTCCACATTGGGTCAGACGTCGGTGTATATTTCATACGCTTTGTGCTGCATGTTCGCAAGATCCGAGTGGCATGTACTGTGTTGCCCTTGTCCCGTTTGATTGAGTACCATTCCATCCTGAGGCCCTTTATTTGTATACTGCAGCGTAAAAAGCTTCTCAGAGCAAAGTCAACATAACTTCGTCTTGCAGGGGTTTTGAACACTCTGTTCCAACAAGCATCCTACACTCATCAATCACAACCCCACCTCAGCCCTTATCTGCCTCGAATGTAGATTTTCGTTCGCTTCATATCCACTTTTCCCATCTAAGATATCATTTCTGCATTTTTCTCACTGCCATTCATTGCGTGATTCAATCCAGTGAGCACTTCGCATGTTTGCAGTCATCCTAAACTGAACGTAAACATCCGCAGCACGCAGGGTGCTCTCTCGACAACGCCCCGAGCACTCGTTGCTCAGTGGCCCTGCCTGCCCCACCCGACCGAGGGCCGAGTCCAAGAGGCGCGCCGCGCACAAGTCAACGATAAGCGCGTATATACGATGGCTAGCCACTATCGACGCCTGGAAGCGGCTATCGCGGACGAGCTGCTGACCCCCCAGTGGCCATTCAAGACGGCTCTCACAGGCGCCAGGCACGAACGGCACGTCAAATTCTACACCGGTGAGTAACGTCGCGTGAACGCATACGCATGCGCAAGCATGATGAAAAGTATAGAATTAACTCGCCGGCTTACTATAGGGCAACGCAGTATAGAGCCAGAAGCGCGCGCGCGGGAAAACGGTTTCCAGAGGCGCATGATGTGCTCGTGTAGACAAGAGTAGTTGTTGAAATCGTAGACTTTCGCTAGTATACAGCTCCTATATAGCGCAGCCACACTTGCTTCTAGTGTTCTTGTGTGAATACCAAGAAAAGCGTACGCAATAGCGCAAGCTCAAGAGCTTCGTGTTGAGCGAGTATACTACTATGCGTGTTAGCATCTGTATCCAGAGTAGCCTGGCTTATATCAAAGTTATGATCCATTTTTGCGGGTTGGGGGTACCAAATACAAAAGAGACCATTTCTCTGAGGACAGGCAAACAAATTTTTTGGATAGTTTGGAATTGTATATGAAGGCATGCGTGCTTCATTTTCTGTGATTAATACCAGAAAACTATAGTTGACAAGGCCAATGCCCAATATTTGTTTCCGGCGTACTCGCATATCGTTCGTGATTGCAGTACGTCGTTATGCATTTCCGCGTCTCCAGTTACCATTAAAAGCTGTCTCCAATGAAGTTTAAACAGTGCACTTTCGCGAACCAGAAGACAGCACACGGGGTGCCTCCCATCACATTCGGTTTTCACGATTTCCTTGACTTGTTTACCCAATCTGAAAAAGGAGTTCGTTGCGCACGAAATGCGTTTGCTATAGAGCTGCAAAATACAAGATTCATCGTGAAATAAAACTAGTCGCAGCGGTTTTGTTTACAGCCATGGCGCATATAACCAACGACTCTATTTCATTGGAATAAAATAAAACATATGAAGCATGACACTGATCATCTTTTCATTTAATAGAACGTCTGTCGGATAACAAGAGTGTATGTCCAGAGATTGATATTTCGCTCAATTTTGGAGCTTCCTTCATATCTGAATAGTAGTGACACTCGATATATAAGTTCCCGTGACTTTCTTACAAAAATGGCTCACTGAAGGAATATTGAAGTCGTTTATATAAAGGACGTACGATAAAGAGGCATTAATTTAGCCTCTCACTGTCGACTGAGTTATGAAATTTTCTACCAATAAAAAAAAAGGGGGTCACTACCTTTTTGTCTCAGCAGCATCACACCGACAAGATACCTTTTTGCTCTTATTTATTCTTTCGTGTTCATGACTGTCTCGTTTCTTGTTGCAAAGATCATCGCTAGCTTTTATTGCTACACTTAGACATTTAGCCAGTCACATCAACATGTATACAACTTTCTCTTCTGCTCATTTTGTATCTTCTAAGACACTTGCCGAAATTCTCGTTAAGTGTGTTCCAGAATCTGCGTTATAAATTAATTGATGCTTTAAGGGATCCAGATTTTTTTACTAAAATTCACATTGTCGCTCATTTTATTTTAAGAGCACCAAATGTTGCCCCTCTCCTTCGATCGCGTAGTGCATTTAATAATAATTTCATAGCATTGCGGGCAACTGTCACTAAGCAAGGAAACAAGTAAGAGAGCAAAAATATTTCTGATTCTACAAGAAACTGAGGCAGCCAACAGCTGATAACTGGAAACACAGGAACGGGAAGCATAACAACGTGGACTATTTAAATTTAGGAATAAAACAAGAACGGAAAAGGAATGCTATATTTTCTCATGCATAAAGCGTGTAGAATAAGAGGCATAGAGAGGGCAAGGAGATGAGATTGTCGTAAAACACAGAGTAAATAAAGTGACAAAAGGGTGAGGAGACGCTTGGATTAACCCCAGCAGTTTATAAATTATAAAACACAGTGTCTTTCCTTGCCACGCCATCCTTTGTGCCGTCTTATGTTTATTTTTTACCTTTCTCCGATGGCTATGACTCTGAAAAACAAAAACAGGTTGGTGTCCATGGGTGCATTCAAGTTTCCTGCCACAAACAGAGCTGGACGACTCAGGGTTCCACAGCCTGCCGCGCAGGCCCTTCGGAGAGACGTCGGCCAGGACACATCTTCCCAGTAAGTCACTCGCTTAACACGGCATTATTTTTACATCGCGGGCAAAGATTGAAGATCTCACCGCCGAATATGGGAGCTTGCGACGGACAAAGATGATTTTCGGAAACACAGTGCACGGAATTGTGAATATCAAACAATAAATATGTAGCAGACAAGTGCTGACTCGGAACGAAGCCCAGTGACCTCGACCGTAACTATGTATATAAAGATGGAATAAGGTGGCCGAATCTAGCACAGGACAGGACTGATTTGAGGTATATTGGGGATATGCCGTTACTTGCCGTTATAGAAGAAAAGCCCACTACTCGAACTGGTTCTATGAGAAAGCACTGTGATATAGAAGCAGGTAAATCAGCCTCATTCACTAAGAATAGAACTCCATTTCTTTGCTTCTGTGCTATCCAATACATTGCGACAAAGTGCCCGGACAGAATTTGCGGTCAGCTAACACTCGTTGATTATTAAGCATACCGGGAATTATATATACTGCGGCCAGTTTGGAGTTAGGTTAGCCTGCACCCAGTGTGATGCCGAACTCGCATCAAGAAGCGCGACGAAGGCTGCAGATATGCATACTGCTAGAGCTCTGAAAAACGTGCTGAAAACTGCCAAAATCTGCATGAAAAGGGAAACGTCTTGCCACGAGCGTCTTTTCTATTCGCCTCAAATCAATGGCAGTTTGCTGTTCCAATTTCGGGACCATTTTGGTTACCGTAGAAACCGCGATCTCGGGCTCCGCAGATGAATGTGCCGCGCTATAGAATGTTTTGGCTAACCTAAGACAAGCAGCCTTCTCTAAAGTGCAAAGTTAGCGCAGCCTATTTGAAACCAGAAAAAAAAAAAAAAGCATCATTACTTTATTACGGCCACATCTTTTCGAGACTGCAGGAGAGTGCACGAATAGAGAAATTTAAATTATCTTAGGTCAAGTATTCGGAGGCTCATTTTAGTTATAATGCAACTGTGAGATATTACAAGATAATTTTTGTGAACATATGATATATATATGGCCTAAGCTTCCAATGTGTAGCGAAACTTGGCTTCTAAAATTTGTTCTAGCCCACAAAAAAAGTCAGACTCCCATTGAAAACCAAAACAGCGCGTTTTTTTTTTTTTAATTATTAGCAGAAATATAGAACCGTGCCGAGCAAATATCTGCAGATATACTGGTGTTGTTCTGATAAAGAATGTGTGAAAAAATAATTACGCTAAAAGCCATTTTCCCAGAAAACGTCCAAAATTGCTGGGCATGTTACAGGAAGTAGGTAGTGCACACAAAGCAGTTAACGGAGCGCTGCAGTGAGCACTCTTCGTGGGAATCACTCCAAAGGTCGGGGGCGACAACAGACCGGATCCGAGCGGCCCTTGTCTGGGCAGCGCCAGTCCCCTGACCCCGTGCTACGCAGGAGAAGGGGGCGAGCGGGACAGGAAGCGAGAAAAACAAGAAGCGCACCTAACGAAGTGAACGGCGATAGGAAGAAAACTGACCGACAGCTGAGGCAGCGATAAGAGGGAGTGATATGGTGTACGCTCCCCAACACGCGGTCTGGCACACCAGGAAGCGTTACGCGAGTGCCTTGCAACAATGGGCAGAGAAGCG